>NC_047109.1:116514410-116625519 GCF_902500255.1 Thalassophryne amazonica | reverse complement strand
GTGTCTGTGTGGGGTCTGTTGTGTCTGTGTGTGTCTGTGTGGGACTCTGTGTGTGTCTGTGTGTGTCTGTGTGTGTCTCTATGGGACTCTGTGTGTCTGTGTGTCTGTGTGGGACTCTGTGTGTCTGTGTGGGTCTGTGTGGGACTCTGTGTGTCTGTGTGGGTCTGTGTGGGTCTGTGTGGGACTCTGTGTGTCTGTGTGTGTCTGTGTGGGACTCTGTGTGTCTGTGTGTCTGTGTGTGTCTGTGTGGGACTCTGTGTGTCTGTGTGTGTCTGTGTGTCTGTGTGTGTCTGTGTGGGACTCTGTGTGTCTGTGTGGGTCTGTGTGTCTGTGTGTGTCTCTATGGGACTCTGTGTGTCTGTGTGTCTGTGTGGGTCTGTTTGTGTCTGTGTGGGTCTGTATCGGACTCTGTGTGTCTGTGTGTGTCTGTGTGGGACTCTGTGTGTGTCTGTGTGTTTCTGTGTGTCTTTTTCTGTAGGGACTCCTGTGTCTGTGTGGTACTCTGTGTGTCTCTATGGGACTCTGTGTGTCGGTTCTGTGTGGACTCGTGTGTCTGTGTGTCTGTGTGTGTTTGTATGGGACATGTTGTCTGTGTGGTCTGTGTGTGACTCTTGTGTCTGTGTGTGTCTGTGTTTGTCTCTATGTACTCTGTTTCTGTCGTGTGACTCTGTGTGTCGTATGGACTGTGTGTGTCTGTTTGTCTTGTGTGTCTGTAATGGGACTCTGTGTGTCTGTATGGGACTATGTTGTCTGTGTGGTCTGTGTGTCTGGTGTGTCGTGTGGTACTCTGTGTTCTGTGTGTCCTGTGGGTGTCTGTATGGGACTCTGTGTGTCTGTGTGTCTGTGTGTCTGTGTGTGTCTGTGTGGGTCTGTGTGTCTGTGTGTGTCTCTATGGGACTCTGTGTGTCTGTGTGTCTGTGTGGGTCTGTTTGTGTCTGTGTGGGTCTGTATCGGACTCTGTGTGTCTGTGTGTGTCTGTGTGGGACTCTGTGTGTGTCTGTGTGTGTCTCTATGGGACTCTGTGTGTCTGTGTGGGACTCTTTGTGTCTGTGTGGGTCTGTGTGGGTCTGTGTGGGACTCTGTGTGTCTGTTTGTGTCTGTGTGGGTCTGTATCGGACTCTGTGTGTCTGTGTGTCTGTGTGGGTCTGTTTGTGTCTGTGTGGGTCTGTATGGAACTCTGTGTGTCTGTGTGTGTCTATGTGGGAGTCTGTGTGTGTCTGTGTGTGTCTGTGTGTGTCTCTATGGGACTCTGTGTGTCTGTGTGTCTGTGTGGGACTCTGTGTGTCTGTGTGGGTCTGTGTGGGACTCTGTGTGTGTCTGTGTGTGTCTCTATGGGACTCTGTGTGTCTGTGTGTCTGTGTGGGACTCTGTGTGTCTGTGTGGGTCTGTGTGGGTCTGTGTGGGACTCTGTGTGTCTGTGTGGGTCTGTGTGGGACTCTGTGTGTGTCTGTGTGTGTCTCTATGGGACTCTGTGTGTCTGTGTGTGTCTGTGTGGGACTCTGTGTGTCTGTGTGGGTCTGTGTGGGACTCTGTGTGTCTGTGTGTGTCTCTGTGTGTCTGTGTGGGACTCTGTGTGTCTCTGTGGGTCTGTGTGTCTGTGTGGGACTCTGTGTGGGTCTGTGTGTCTGTGTGGGTCTGTGTGGGACTCTGTGTGTGTCTGTGTGTGTCTCTATGGGACTCTGTGTGTCTGTGTGTGTCTGTGTGGGACTCTGTGTGTGTCTGTGTGTGTCTCTATGGGACTCTGTGTGTCTGTGTGGGTCTGTGTGGGACTCTGTGTGTCTGTGTGTGTCTCTGTGTGGGACTCTGTGTGTCTCTGTGGGTCTGTGTGTCTGTGTGGGACTCTGTGTGGGTCTGTGTGTCTGTGTGGGTCTGTGTGGGACTCTGTGGCTCTGCTTGTGTGTGGCAGGTGGGTTCATGTTTGGGAAAGTGGGTTGTGGGAGTTGCTGTGACTAAACATTTTACACCGACCAATCTCATGAAACAGTAATGGCTGTCATACATGTGGACACGTCCCTCAGTGCCATGGCGTGGAGCTGCTGTATTAGACCTAAACATAGACGTACCAGGGGTCTCGGTATGGCCTAAAAATACAACGTGTCAAAGACATCTTTCCTCTCTTGCACATATTTTCATTTTTAATTCTATAAATGACATAAACAAAAACAAAATATTTGGACAGCAAACATGGAAAACCTACAGTGTGTGACTGCATACACAGTGATGGAAAACTCAAAACACTGCTTTGAAATGTTTCGTGTTTCGTTCCGGAGTCATGACCAGCTGTGTCAAACGAGGTCTCAACACAAACCAACACTTCCATTTGATTTATGGTTTACCTTGTGGCCATGTGGTGCGTTTCTCTCCATATGATCCAGCACATAGAGGTTCCTGAATGCTGAGGACCCCAGTGGCTGGAGAAGACCAAGGGGATGGTAACACATCATCAGATAGATGGTTTCTCTGGCAGCACCTTGACATCCGGGTGAATGTGAGGCATAATTGTAAAGCGCTTTGAGTGTCTGATGCAGATGGAAAAGTGCTATATACGAGGTCTATTAGAAAAGTATCCGACCTTATTATTTTTTCAAAAACCATATGGATTTGAATCACGTGTGATTACATCAGACATGCTTGAACCCTCGTGGGCATGCAAGAGTTTTTTCACGCCTGTCGGTTACGTCATTCGCCTGTGGGCAGTCTTTGAGTGAGGAGTCGTCCACCCGCTCGTCGATTTTTTTCATTGTTTAGGAATGGCTCAGAGACTGTTTCTTTGTTTGATAAAATTTTTTTCAAAACTGTAAGGCACAACTGAGTGGACACCATTCAATAAATTCAGCTGGTTTTCGGTAAAAATTTTAACGGCTGATGAGAGATTTTGGTCTGGTAGTGTCGCTTTAAGGACGGTCCACGGCGCCTGACGGCGATCTGCACTTCCAGGCGCCGTCGTCGGCCTGTTTCGAGCTGAAAACATCCTAATTTAAGGCTTAATTCACCCAGGACGTCGTGAGAGAACAGAGAAGATTCAGAAGAGGCCGGCATGAGGAGTTTATTCGGACATTCCATTGTTAACGGTCATTTTGTAATGAAAGAACGTGCGGGCAGAGTCGCATGTCGGGCTGGACCCGACCGCGGGGGTCGCGACAGGAAAAACACTTCCGTTGGAAATCTTAACGGGCAAGTTGGAACATGCCCAAGCTGTTAAACAATTTCTCAGTTACTCACTTGTTGAAAGCCATTAAAAGCCGCCTGAATTCTACAAATGGTTTTCAACACGGTGTTTTTCCTGTCGCGGCGCACACAGATTTGCCGAGTCGTCACGGAAACGACTCGGCGAATTTGCGCACACATCTTTCATTAAAAAACGTCCTTAAACAGTGGAATGTCCGCATAAATTCCTCATGCCGGCCTCTTCTGAATCTTCTCTGTTCTCTCACGACGTCCTGGGTGAATTAAGCCTTAAATTAGGATGTTTTCAGCTCGAAACAGGCCGACGACGGCGCCTGGAAGCGCTGCAGGACGTCCCGCTCCGTGGGAAGTCCTTACACCGACAGAAACACCCCATAATCTCTCATCAGCCGTTAAACTTTTCACAGAAAACCAGCTTAATTTCTCGAATAGTGTCCACTCGGATATTCCTCACAGGTCCAGAAAAAATTTTGATAAAGCAACGCGCGCCGTCTCGAGCAGCGTGTGAAACAAAGGAATTCAGCCGAGAGGGTGGGACCACATCTCACTCAAGGCCTGCCCACAGGGAAATGACGTCACCGACACGCGTGAAAAAACTCACGCATGCGCACGAGGGTTCAAGCATGATTGGTGTAATCGCATGTCATTCAAATCCATATAGTTAAAAAAATAAATAAAAGGGTCGCTTTATTATCTAAGAGACCTCGTAAATGCAGTCCATTTACCATTTCTATCTAGAGGTGGGGATGTACCAGATGTACCAGTGACTGTCATCCAGGACCCAAGGCGGTTGTGTGGTGTCGTTACTGTACAGAACAGCATACTACCTGTCTTACTCTGTGGTTCTGAGACGTGGACTTTAAGCAGATGACTGGATGTCTTTGGTACTAGGTATCTTCTGAGGATCCTCGGGTACTGCTGGAGTGAATTAGTGTCAAACGAGTGGTCACTGAGGGAGATTAAGATGACAAGTATCAAATTGCTCCAACATTTTGGCCATGTGGTGCGTTTCTTTGCACCTGAGTGTTGAGGACTCTGGTGGCTGGAGAAGAAGAAGTTGGATGGCCATGTGT
Organism: Thalassophryne amazonica; assembly: GCF_902500255.1. Lineage (NCBI taxonomy): Eukaryota > Metazoa > Chordata > Actinopteri > Batrachoidiformes > Batrachoididae > Thalassophryne > Thalassophryne amazonica. The sequence continues at coordinate 116,621,260 of NC_047109.1, read as the reverse complement.
TACCTGGCTGTGGCAGGTAGGCATTCCCACATCTCTAAACTAATCATCTGTGTGGTTGCCATCCAAAACCCAAAGGAGTTCCGTGGTGTCGTGGCTGTAGCACCAGTGCATGCTCCCAGGCTTGACTTGATCTCAAAACACTACAAAAAGAGTAAGGTCTTGGATTTACATATTCCTCGAGCAAGGATTTGCTTAAAATGGCAAAGAAAAACCATTGGGGTTGACCAGTCCAACAGTAGGGAGGGTAATGTCAGTCACGTACGTAGACCACCTCCTGATCTATTCCAACAACAGACCTCATCACCAATTTTTAAGTGGGACTCCAGTGCCAGTGGGAGAGTTTATGTACGCGAGTAATAAATCTAATCATTTTTACTGCTGAAAGTGACATAACAATGACTGAGTGTTGTGGTGATTGTTAGTGACTGCAGGTGAGACGTAGAGTAAACCAATCATTCAGGATGGGGTTTGATACCTGGTGATAAACCTGTTACGTACCTGTGTGGACTGTAGCTGCTTCCTGGGCCGTGTCCCCGTCAGCACTCACCCTATCCCCAGACAGCTGCTCTGTGTCAGTAACCTACAAAAAAATGACTCACTTAGAATTAGTGCATCTTGTTTGTGCAGCAAATTAGCACCTGTAATACAGACATAAGTGCCTACGTTTGGAACAGCAACAAAAAGAGTTTTGTTTTGCTTTGTTCTTCAGCAGAGGATGTGAACTCCTCATTCTTCAAATTTACTGAAGGCTAGTGGTTGATTTGAGCATATTTAATTCCAGTTTTTCTCTTTTTCTATGCGCAAGACTTGTCACAACCATAGAGATGAAAAAAGAGCAGACCAGATAGATAGATAGATAGATAGATAGATAGATAGATAGATAGATCCATCCATCCATCCATCCATCCATCCATCCATCCATCCATCCATCCATCCATCCATCCCCCGGGGAGGTTCCTCAGCACCGATAAGAACAACAACACAAAACAGTAATAAAAAACAAAACTGTAATAACAACATCAAGCTTGTTTCATGGACTAGCACCTCCCTACCTAGCTGACCTAATTAAACCTTACGTACCGGCCCGGGCTTTGTGTTCTCAGGGTGCAGGACTACTTTGTGTCCCTAAGGTGAATAAGAAGTCTGTGGGTCACAGAGTTTTCTCTTATCGTGCCCCTGTTCTGTGGAATGATCTCCCTGCATCAATAAAACAGTCAGATTCTGTGGAGACTTTCAAGTCCAGGCTTAAGATGCACTTGTTTTCCCTTTCGTATGGCTAGCATACTAGTATAGTATAGTTCTGCGCTTTTTACTCTTCTTTTAATTCATTTTATTAGTAAATGGAGCGGGCTGCGGCCTCAACTTTATCTAAATTCTGGGTCTTTTAGTGAAGTTTAGGGCTAGTGGCCGGCGATCACTTTAGTATTTCTTCTGTTTTTCTTGTTGTTTAATGCTGACAAATTATACAGTATTTCTTGTCTTTCTGATGCCTGATTCTGTTTTTTCTCTCTGTTTAAGGTGCAGCTCCATCCAGAGATGGTGTGGTATTTGTGCTGGAGACTCTCCTGTCCTGTGCACCAACAGCATTTCCCGTATATTTGTTTTGTGAATTGTTCTGTAATTTATGTCTGTATCATGGCCCAAGCAGACGGTCACCCCTTTGAGTCTGGTCTGCTTGAGGTTTCTTCCTCAGAGGGAGTTTTTCTTACCACTGCTGCTCTGGGGGTTAGTAAGGTTAGGCCTTACTTGTGTGAAGCACCTTGGGGCAAGTTGTGATTTGGCGCTATATAAATGAAAATAAATTGATAAAATTGAAAGTGAAATTGTTTCCACAGTTTTTTTTTTACATCAACCATTTAATATGAGTTTCCTTGGTGTTTTATGATGAAAGATGATTATTTTAAATGGATTCAGTCATCTTCTCTTTAAATAACTCCACATTAGCTCAGTGATTCTGACAGCCGTGTTCTTGTACATTATAACTGAATACTTGTCGTTGGGGACGACTGGACACTTTCAGTTTCTTCTGGAGGTGCTTGCATATTCTGGAAAAAGAAAATAGCCATCCATATGTTTTTATGACAGTATGCTTTGTCTGTGGGACTGAATAAAAAGTTTTTTTTTTTAAATAAGTGTTTTCAGGGTGACATTTGGTAGCATTTTTGAGGGTTTAGCAGCAGTATGAAATAGTCTAACTCCTGAACAGGGGGCACTCTGAATAAGCCTGTTGGAGCAGATCCATGTGACTTTCTCCAAGCTCTAGGATTGGCTGTGAGGCAAAGATGGTCTAGAACAGGGATTGAAAGTAGAGGTGACACTCTAGTTTCAGGAAGTGGTCGAAATGCCTGTGACGTTCAGTCACTGATTCATGAATAGAACCATGAGTTGGATGTGTCAGTGCATCCATCAGTCTCACAGGGATCAAGTGTAAATCTGTGGCATTTAGGTGTACTTAGTTAATATCATTGTTGTGGTCGGATTTTTAATACCATGCGGTTTTGTTTGTATCATATATGGCAGATCTTCGTAGTGATAACTGGTGCCTTACATCAGATTTTGCTGTTAACATTGCAAACATATGGACTTTTTGTTATTTGGGTTTGTACGTCTTCAAGAAAAGGAGACAGAGATCATCTGTGGTGCAGTAAATCAGCTTCATGCTCCTGATGGTAGGTGGCGGAGGTCATCTGAGGTCCAGCAGACACCTGTTGGTGGACGACAAAGAAGACTGGAGAAGGAGACTGAGCGTATCATAAACACACAATGGGAAAAGAAACCACTCCGGCCTAAAGTCTCAAGTCTTTTTGGGTGGGCGCGGAGAGGCGCTGAGATTTCAATCACAGCTGATTTACAGTATTTTGACTGATTTCATACACAAGCGCTCTCATGTGCCTCTTAGCCTCAAGGATGTTTACATGAGAAGCTGAGTTACGTTCTCTGTATTTGAGCAGCTTCTCCAAAGAGTGCAATTCACTTTTTTCTGTTTAAGTTTGATCAAAATCACAAAAATTTTAGTCTTTCCAAAGATACACCTCCAGTTTTAAATTTGTGATATGATTTGCAGCTCAGAAAAATCAGCGTTTCTGTCTTTTTAATTCCGCTTCTTCTCCCATACTGTAAAAAAAAATCTGTGAAATTAATGTGGAAATCCTATGAAATCACAACATAAAACGACTTTTAAATGAACAACAATGGAGTTGTGTTTAATTTACAGCAATAATGTGTAAAATGTGGAACAAAACTTAACTGTGACTTAAACACTACAAATACGAGGTCTATTAGAAAAGTATCTGACCTTATTATTTTCAAAAACCATATGGATTTGAATCACGTGTGATTACATCAGACATGCTTGAACCCTTGTGGGCATGCGAGAGTTTTTTCACGCCTGTCCGTTACGTCATTCGCCTGTGGGCAGTCTTTGAGTGAGGAGGCGCCCACCCGCTCGTCGATTTTTTTCATTGTTTAGGAATGGCTCAGAGACTGCTGCTTTGTTTGATCAAATTTTTTTCAAAACTCTAAGGCACAACTGAGTGGACACCATTCGATAAACTCAGCTGGTTTTCGGTAAAAATTTTAACAGCTGATGAGAGATTTTGGTCTGGTAGTGTCGCCGTAAGGACGGCCCACGGCGCCTGACGGCGATCTGCGCTTCGAGGCGGCAGCGTCTCACCGTTTCAAGTTGAAAACTTCCACATTTCAGGCTCTGTTGACGCAGTAAGTCGTCAGAGAACAGAGAACTTTCAGAAGAAGTCGGCATGAGGAGTTTATTCGGACATTCCATTGTTAACGGACATTTTGTAATGAAAGAACATGCGGGCAGAGTCGCATGTCAGGCTGGACCCGACCGCGGGGGGTCGCGGCAGGAAAAACACCTCCGTTGGAAACCTTAACGGGCAAGTTGGAACATGCCCAAGCTGTTAAACAATTTCTCAGTTACTCACTTGTTGAAAGCCATCAAAAGCCGCCTGAATTCTACAAATGGTTTTCAACACGGAGGTGTTTTTCCTGTCGCGGCGCACACAGATTTGCCGAGTCGTCACGGAAACGACTCGGCGAATTTGCGCGCACGTCTTTCATTACAAAATGTCCTTAAACAGTGGAATGTCCGCATAAAGTCCTCATGCCGGCCTCTTCTGAATCTTCTCTGTTCTCTCACGACGTCCTGGGTGAATTAAGCCTTAAATTAGGATGTTTTCAGGTCAAAACAGGCCGACGACGGCGCCTGGAAGCGCTGCACGACGTCCCGCTGCGTGGGAAGTCCTTACACCGACAGAAACACCCCATAATCTCTCATCAGCCGTTAAACTTTTCACCGAAAACCAGCTTAATTTCTCGAAAACTCATGCATGCGCACGAGGGTTCAAGCATGATTGGTGTAAACGCACGTCAATCAAATCCATATAGTTAAAAAAAATAATAAAAGGGTCGGTTTATTATCTAATAGACCTCGTATGTTAAAATAACCATATACCATTGTGGAATTTACAAATGACTGTAGTTTAAACAAAGAAAAACTGTACAATACAGTTGGAGTTTACGGATGACAATGTTCACAAATACAGTAAAAATACTGATAATTAAGGGCTTGATAAAAGGTGATGTGTCTGTTTAAACTACATTTTAAGGATATTTAAACATAAGGTGATCATTTTGCAGAGATTTTATCTTCTAAATAGACAATAAAATTACAGGTTAACACTGTAAGATTTACATATTTTATGTAAAATAATTTACAGAATTCCTTTTTTTACAGTGGTGCACGTCCTCTGTTGAATATCAACCCCAGAATTGCCTTTAAAGTGTTTATTTTGGTGAAGATCAAGGTCATCTGGGTCAAAGGGCATAATTTTGATTGTAACTCCAGTTTGCATCAAACGTAACACAGATGCTGACGGGTCCCAGAAATTGCACAGTGGAAGTGACATTTGCAGAAGGTGAGTCTTTGGGGGTAAGTCAAGGTCATGTCTGTGTGTCTGTGTGTCTGTGTGTTGGTTGGTTGAAGTATCTCCTCCAGGTTTTTTACCTAACTTGGTGTATGGATTAACATGCAGTCACCTTCTGCTATCGCCCTGGTAAGATCAGCCAAAGACTAATCATTTGGGTGAAGGTCAAGGCCATCGGGGTCAAAGGTCAGATCTCCACCAGGCAATGAATTGTGGTGTTTATCTGAACATTCTATCCTAAACAAGGTGCTCACTGACATGATACCTTCCAAGCTAATCACCTTAGTGCCAAATTTCAGTACCCAGGATGAGTTTGTCCACCTTTTTTTCTTTGTGAAATTCTTAGCAACATGACTTAAAACAAAAACAAACACACAACCACCATTTAAAAAAGAAGCTTTCCTGTGATTTTGGTAAAGAAAATGCTCCATTTTGGCTTAAAATAAATAGATTTTTGTGAATTTGGCTTTAGCTTCCTGATTATTAACAATTTCCCCCAAAACCTTTTTTTTTTTTTTTTTTTTTTTTTTGCAGTTCACCTTTAGAATTTCTAAAGTTTGCAGTGGATGAGGATCATTTGCAAACTTTTGTTTTTTAAATTGAGAGACATGAAGTTCTGGATCTGTGCAAAACCATGTGTTCCAGAGGTGCCCTTCCAGTTCTATTGTGTAATATGAGGCGTGAAGCAGAAGGTGTTGTTTATTTGCAGTTCCTGACCTCAGAAGACTCGGGGTCGTGTTGTCATCTTGTCCTTATCGGCTGTGTGATCGTGTATGCACGTCTGACTGGATTCATCTTTGTTTTCTGTTTTCATCTTGCTGCTAGGAGGCAAAGCGGTTGCAGAAAGTAAGAACTTTAGAAGTACGGCGGGTGACAGATCTTGTCCCACAAGTGACTCGTCCACTTTAAGTAAAGTGTCCCTCATTTTTGTGGTTGTGCAAGTAGCTGGAGATGTGGTGGAATTCAGAGAGACTCCACCCAGCTGCTCCAACGTCACGTTTATCAAGAAAGGCTTCAGAGAAGATTACTTTCACTTACTGTCAGACTCTCTCTGACTCACTCACACACGCACACACGCACACACGCACACACACACACACACACACACACACACACACACACACACACACACACACACACACACTGTATAACTTAATGCAAATATCTTGAGGAACATTTCCAGGGCTGCACTCCGATATGGACATGAAATTCCTACATACTTATATAACTTCGTACAGTCAGGTCAGGGCAGGGAGCCTGCACTGACACCACATCTACCATACAGCTCCAGATCCTGGACAGCAACCACCCAGACAGACAGCACGCTTACATTTTAATCTAAATATGCCCAGTTATTATCATATTATGACACATGCATGCATTTGTCGTAATATTATTATTGTTATTACAGCTGCTAAGGATGTAATAAAATCACCTGTGTTTATTTATTTGTCTGTCTGTCTGTTAGCAGGAAAATTTGCACCACAGATAGATATTATTACATTGAAAACTCCATTATTTGCACATTTTATTTGTACATTGTTATTATTATAGTTATAATAAATGCACATTTGTGTCTGATCATTACTATTAATGTTATTAATATTGCTTTTATTATTATTAGAAATGCACAGATGTTGGATCACAAATTGACATCACTGTTATCTGTTGGGTGTAACAGCAAATTTGTCATAAATTGTAGCTGACAATAATACTCTTGATGCCTTTTGGCATCAATATGTGTAGTTGGACTCAAATTATATTGTTGCTGGTGAGAATTAATGCCAGCGACAATATGTGCATGCCGTAACAAGAGGGACACTGAATTTTTACAAAATAGGTATCACATCCATGTGTCGGAGTGCCGAGGGGCAATCATTGGTCCACCCCCTTTTGTGAAGAACGTTGGTTAAATACCCGCCCCAAATTAAATAAATTCATGACCACAACACACCCTACAAAGCAAAAAATATGAGTTTTCATCATGTTTTTCTTTTTCCTCAGCAGTGACGATGTCATCAGTAGCAGTTGTGATGGAACTGCAGTTTATGTTGAAATGCACTAATATTTTGAAAGACTCTTGGGCAAGAAAACAGGAAATGTTCTGGGACAATGCTTGCTTAGTGAAGGTTACGAGGTTAGCAGCCTCTTAACCTAGACTAAGCGAGCCATCGATGGATTTTGGGCTCTGGAATGAGTGGACAATCTCACAGTGCTGGTGTGCATCGCGCATCACGTTACCTGAGTCTGACGGTTTAGATAGAATTCTGCTGTGACGGTTTTTCTGCTGCTGACATGAGAAAGCAGCTAAATGTTGACTGGACGTCCACTGGCAAACTACAAACAAATACAGGACAAAACATCCATCAGGAAAGTTCTCTGTCTGATGTCCGCTCAAAGTTTTGATCGCGCACAGAACTTTCTGACAGACTCGCTGGACATCAGCTGACAAGGAACACATTTAATATATGAGAAAATGACAAAAAAGGCCACAAACAGGTGAGTTATTTGTCTTTTACTTTTTTTTATTTGATGAAATTAGGCATTTTATTGGAATAGACATTCCAACAAACGTAATATTGGCCGTGCTCGTGTATCGGCCCACCCCATCTTTAGGCAGAATTTCTCCCAGATGCCCTGGGCACTCTGATGCACGAGTACAGTACATTTCGGTGCTGCTTTGAAAGTGTGAGTGAACTTTTTTTTTCTGGCACTTTACACACAGAGATACAACATCCCAACAATCCCCAGGTGACACCTCCGGTGGCTCTGCCTAATGCAGCGTGAAGTCATGCTTCTGGGAAACGATGGACAGAGAAGGACAGGGGTGTGGGAGCGTGAGCGAGGTGGGAGGACCCTTGAGAATGAGAGTTCCGCAGCTGTGTGGCTTACATGTGTGTTGTTGTGTTTGGTGCCAGAATTGCGAGCAGATCCTCCATGAATCTATCACCAGACTCTTTCAGATAAGACACTCCCAGTTAACGCAGAATACACCGCTGGACTTTGGACTTTTGTTGTTCTGACACACAGCTTCTTCATCACACATCAAGAAGGTGAGGATGAGGACTCAAGTCAGTGTTTGCATCAAATGTGCAGCCAAGGTCACAGGCTAAGGTCACAATTTTGGATCAGGGCTTTTCTATCTGGGATGCTTTGAGGAAGTGGTTAAATATACCCCTGTGGTCACTATAAAACACTTACATGAACTCATTTCACCGTTCTATCAGGCATATGACCTTTGACCTTGGGTGATCCTGAAAGGTCAAACTTAAGATGATCTCAACCACCTTGGAGCCCGCATGGATTAAACATGGTGGAAGGTTTGTGTGGTCATGAAGAAGCAGTCAAGGCCACACAGAACCACATATGAATGTTATGTGTCGGACGCAGCCCGGAGAACCGACCAGCGTTTGAAGGACCCAGTATAAAATAAGCAGAGCACGGTACAAAGGATAACAGAGTTTAATGAACATAGCAGTGCTGTGAAAAAAGTGCGCGGTCTGGCGTGGTGGTTTTGCGGTGCGCTCCCAGCAGCGCCAACGGTCCGGAGCCAGAACCAACCCGGACCCAAGGACCCCGCCGACACCCCCCAGGTGGCTGCGACAAACCGAGTCTGTGAAAGAAGGAATCATTATGTGAGTCCACACTCAACACACAGAGAGAACGCTCAATGGTGCACAAACAGCAAACACTTCCTGGCTTAATTACTAATCAGCTTCCCACCCTGCAGGCATGGAACACCCAGTTCACAAAACTCCACTGCAGAGGAAGCTGATTACACGACCAACATACAGCTCAATATAATAAGGTGTGAGGGACACCACATTTACTGACTGTATAAATGTTAGTCACAAAATCTAATGTACCTCAGGAAGTGTGCTGACAAGCGTGAGACCTCACCCCCTCCTCTTTCACAGACCGTGCATCAAACCTGGACGTTCTCTGCATCCACTGATGATGAGATGGCTCCCGAGACGACGATCTCACCCGTCTGGTCACAAGGTCGAGTCTCTGGCAAATACACACTGTGTACTCCAGTCTTAAATGCCACCATGTTCCAATCCATGTAGATGCACCACAGCTGTGAGTCCTGACGAGCTGCAGGTGATCAGCCTCAGGTGATCAGGGTGAGGTCCAGATAAACTCAGCTACACAGCCACTCAGTCCCAAATGCAAGCCACCTGGAAGGAAAAACAAAAGACAGGACAAAAGACAGAAACAAAAAGGCAGCCAGGCCCCCCCAGCCATACAACAATGAAGGCATCACTGAATCAACTGCAGGACTTGGGGGCGGGGCTTCCCACTCTGACTGTCCCTTCTCTGTTATTATTTATTGTCATAAGCATAGTTGAATTTTGTTCAAGAAAATTCAGACTGAATTTCAGTTTGGTTCAGCTCAGTTCCTCCAAGAAGCTCTAAATACGTAAAAAAAAAAAAAAAAAAAAATCCACCTAAATGTTATGTGGCTATTCCATGGAGCGCCGCTCCTTCTCATTTAATCCAGAATAACAAATCGAGGCGGAACCATCTTTGTCGATCTTGAACAAACACGATATACGTAGTAGTTATGGCCGCTCCAGATTTGAAATCGGGATCCAGTTTTTGAACTGTTCAAACATTTCATCCTGATTCTTGGAATCGTTGCTAATACGTGGTAACGTCTGGGTATTCGTAGTCTGAACAGCTTCAGTCATGTTTAAATGTCTTTAAACGGCGTCTTCATAGGGACTACGGCATGAAACTTGTTTGATTGTGCTCCACTGAGGTAAACATTTGAAGCTGAAGCAGCGTTTCTTGGGGTTTTTGATCACGTCTGTCCGACGGCACAGCTCATTTTTGGGCAGTTGCCAGGTTTGCACTTCATAAACCAGCCTGTAGGAGCCAAGACGGATTAAGCCGTTTCATCTGTTCTTGGATTGTGGGCGATCGTAGTGGAATGGCGTCCCGTGGAACAGCCCTATTGTTCTGCACTCTAGAGTTCTAATTTTTTGTGGACTTTAACACACTGTACTGATGGCCACTTTTAATTCATTGTATTAGGAAACGGAGCGGGCCGCGGCCTCAACTTTCTGCTCCGACCAAAGTAACACATTATTTTTTTATTTTGTCCACAGTTCTGTCCAAGCAAAGTGCAACATGTCTGACAAATCAGCAGTTAGTTCCTCTCACATACTACCAGCTAATTTACTATCTTGGTTGTAACAGCAAATGCTAGTTCACTTAGCACAGCTGCGTGAATAGCTGTCCATGCTAGCTTTAGCTTATTTCTCACTCAATGAGCCTGTTAAGATCACGTGTACGCAGATACTGTGTTTTGCTCGTATAACTGGTTACAGCAGTGATGGGGTAAGATGTGCGTGAAGGGACTGGATAAAGGTTTTCCGACTGAAATGATTTTTTAATTGTCTGACCTTCTGAAAATGAGCATGCCAGCTCAGTGAATTTACTAAGTAATTTCAAACTGCAGTTTTCATGATACATATTTATGTATGATGATTAGCTCCATATTTTTCATAAAAATGGGGTAGTATGGGTTTATGAGGTAAACAGGTGTAGCGGGATGAAGGTCACGGGTCCTGATTGAAAAGACATTTCCGCTAGCTTGGCTAACAGGGATTTCCCCTTTGGCTGACCTGGTAGAGGAATGGTCTTTAGTGCGAGCCGTCTGGGTTCGATCCCACTGCCGTTCCGGCCACAAAGGTCCTGCGGTCACACAGGGCAAACTGGGAAAACTTGCAATTTGACCATAAAAAGGAACAGCATCAGACATTTCAGCCATGGATGTTTTGGACTAAGACATTGTGACCTAGGACCTTCAGGCCTAGGGTGTTTTGGAAAACAAAAAAGCCCTAATGTGTACATTTTGGCCATCATGAACATCTTTCGCACCATTAACAACTATGACCCGAACCTTTTGTTTTAACAGAAGCAGAACTCTAGCTGGGTCGAAAGAAAAATGACGGTAATTGGATTCTACTGTATTTAATGGTCTATCCTTCATATTAAAAATCCCATATTGGCATTAGGCCGAAATGTCCTTGGGCAAAAATGTCCTAGGCTGAAATATCTGTGGCCGGAATATCCAGGGCCAAAAAACATGAGGTGGAAATATCCATCCATCAAATAAAATTATGTGATAGACTTTTCTGTGATCTTCATTTCCATTTGCTGTTTGTGGTCTAACTTTTGTCCACCATGTCCACACAATCTGTTTTTAACCCATTTTATGGTTACAAGACATGAGCTGCGATCGGTCCAGCAAGACATCACTACCTCGCCAGAGTTCTAACTCCTCCCGTTCCCCTAGATTTCACATCGCTGGTGATGGCAGCAACAGGCTAGCTCATAAACGTCTGACACACACTCCATCAGCTGGTGGTTCAACCTTGTTTTTCTTTCATCCATTACATTTGTCCAAGTCCACTCTACAACCATGGAAATGAAAATAGAAAAGCAGCGTGATTTGGATCTAGAAGAAACCTGATCTTCGTATCGCGCCTGTTCTGACCCAGAGCTCTAAAGGAAAATGTCAGAACTTGAGTAACGGGGATTAGGAAGCTAGTCTGAAGGAATGCACATGTTTGGGAAATGGGCTGGTATTTACTACAGATGGAATAAAGGTACAGTAGAGAAGAGTGGGTTCGATTACACCACACCACAAAGTCGAGCGGACCGAGGAAAGACGTGTCAGGAAAGATCTGTGCGAGATTCATCAAACTAAATTCTTGGCAGGGTTTAGCATCTCTTCTGTTCAATAAAATCAAGCAGTACTGCTGTGGCATTATGGGCTGCCGCCGGTGTCCACACACATTTATTTCAGTTCAGGAGGAAACTCAGGACCAAGATTTTACACTGAGCAGCTGCTCAGAACCTTCATTCTGACACCTTTAAAACACAGCCGTGTTTGTACAGTGAGGTGATGTATTTTGGGACGGCTGTGACTTCATGTCGTCACATGTGTACAGTAAGAAAAAAAAATGTTCTCCTGGGGGGCAGGAACTGTCTGGCCCCTGGCAGAACTGTTCTGACACACCAGTGGACACACCTGTGGTATACACTGAGGTGCTGCAGCGAGCCGACATCCCCGTCTCCTCACCCTTATGCAAAAGGCACAAGTGAAATGGGCTGGACACGCCGGGCGCATGCCTGACCTCCGTGTCCCAAAGTAATTGATCTACAGCCAGCTCAGTACGGAAAAGAGGATATTAAAAGAGGTTTAAGGACTGTCTCAAAGCATCACTAAAGAACTTCAACATCAATGTCAATACCTGGGAACTCGACCAATGTGGTGCAGTCAAATCCTCGCTGGCGCCCACTAATTTTTGAAAATTTATTCAATGTTAAAGGATATGGATTTTTACCATTTTGCAAGATTTTTCCTGACTTTGGCCTTCGACCTTGAAAACAGAATCAATTATTCTTCTATGAATCTTCAGTAAAAATTTCCTAAACGATATATGAAAAATTGTGGGCTCCAGACTGTTGACAAACAAACAAATAAACAAACAGGGGCGAAAACATAATGTCTTCCAACTTCTTCAGCAGAGGTAATAAGTGTTTAAAAAAAAAAAAAAAACTTGTTGCAGGTCGGATAAAGCAGGAATCTGAAGTATTTGTATCTGGAATCTAGAATGTCAGTAATGAAAATTTGTGGGCTATGCTGAAAAAGTGGGTCTGTGCCAGGAAGCCAATCAATTTAATGAACTCTACCAATTCTGCCAAGAAGGTCTGTCCAATATCAGACCAGAATTCTACCAGAAGCTTGTTCATGGCGACCACAACTGTTTTGTCAATGTGAAACTTATTAATGGACATTCAAACAAATATTCAGTGTTCTGGATATACGTTTTTATAAGAAGATCCATATATATTTACATACATAAGGAAATTTGTCCTCTACATTTAACCATCCTAATCATAGTTTGATAATCCAACCACTAGGAGCAGTGAGCAGCCACATTCCGGCACCCGGGGGCCAACTCCAGACGTAGAGATGCTGCCTTGGTCGGGGGCGGAGAAAGGAGCAGACCCTAAATAAGCTAGTTTTTTACCCTGTATGTATAATTCTGACCATTCTGACACTGAGAAGACCGACCTGGCTGAACTATGACCTGTGTGTGCAAACAGCTCGACCCTGGAAGTTTCATTTCTGTGGTGCAGCAGAACGAGGTCAACCCCAAGTTCAGGTAACAGACCAAAAATCTATTGCTTTAATCCTGTCAAAATGAGACCATTACTAATTGAATTTTGGCCGGCGCTCTGAACTCGGACAACACCTGTTCTCAGTATCAGTTGGCTGAGGTTCTGTTTTCACTTCAATTCCCTGTAATGTCACTTTCTGGCAAAGAGTCTTGTCTTTCTGCAAACACTTTTCCCTTCATTTGCAGGAATTACTCAGTAGTGGTTGCCATAGCAACACATGCACATAATGCAGCTGCAGTGACAGTTTGCAAAAGGTGATAAATGTGCAGATTGCGCCCTCTGTTGGTGTATATGTATGTTTACATAGATTTGTAAATCTGATAGTCACATTAGATTCCGTTGTATTTGTACTGAACAGATACTGATGGAGATACAACCGATGCACATTCTTTCTTATAAATGTATGAACAAACTGGATAACGCAAAAAAAAACAAAACAGGTTGACTTGTTACAGCAACAAAAGGTCACACGTTATCCTGCAGAAATGTGATTTATTATTTTTTTAATATATAGCAATACAAAAGTGGGACAAACAGCTATAAGAACGCACACTAAAGACAGCACTCACCAAAGCCAGTCTCCCCTCTTTTTACAGACAAATAATGATGAAAAATGTATGATGAATTACTATGAAAAACAAGGAATACAAGAAAAAATGTTGTGTGTTGGGGGGGTGTGGCTGGACATTTTGGTGTTCTTTTCTTTTCTTTGCTCTCCAGGTGGTATGAAAACTGATTTGTCTGTGGAGAAGGTGCTGGCTGAGGAGTCCTTCACCCTCATCAACATTATGTGTAGCACCTGTGAATGCCGTTCTCCAAAATTGAGCCGCCGAGGGGCTCTGGGAGGGACCTGGGGTCTTTCGGGGTGCCGGGGAAGGTAACAGGGTTTAACGGTTGTTTTATTTGCCCCCGGGGTTGTTTAAGGTTGTCCTCCGGGGGTTGGACTTTGATTTTGTTTTGTTTCCTTCCGGGTTCCACCTCCAGGGTTGATGGGACGGTCCTCTGGGGGGGAATTGGCTTGTGGGGCCGACTAGCCATGTGTGGCCAGGTCTGGGGTTCCGGGATTGTGGGGAGGGTGCCTCCTGGGGTTTGATGGTACGGTCCTCTGGGGGGCGCCGTTTGCTCCATGTATACCTGGGGACCTTTGTGGGATTCCGGTTCTGGCTATTCCTCCTGGAACCGGCGGTAAAGGCCTTCTGGGAGGGGGGGGGGGGTTGGGCTCTGCAGGTTGTTCTGGGGGGGTTGTTTGTTATTTTTCTTTTATGCATTTATGTTTGTATTGTGTTTGTGGGGCTGTGTTGGGTTTTTGCGTTTGGGAGTTTTACTTTTCTTCCCGGGGTTGGATGGGACGGTCCCCTGGGGAGGTTTTGGGTGGGTTTTATGTTTTTTCTTGTGTGTTGGATTGTACTGGGGACTATTTGGGGGTTTTTGTTGATGCCAGCTGGCCTTCCAGCTGCGGTGCCCTGTCCTGCTGTCTGTGGTGGACCTTGGGAGCGTTGTGCTGTCTGCTTCCTGACGAGGACCCCGGAGGGAGGTGCTGTTCTCGGGCCTGGTCTGTTCGGTCGCCGGGAGGCTTCCCGTTAAAGGGGGGGTACTGTTGTGTGTTGGGGGGGTGTGGCTGGACATTTTGGTGTTCTTTTCTTTTCTTTGCTCTCCAGGTGGTATGAAAACTGATTTGTCTGTGGAGAAGGTGCTGGCTGAGGAGTCCTTCACCCTCATCAACATTATGTGTAGCACCTGTGAATGGTGCTCACGTGCGGCCTTGGAGACTTTCAGCTGAAGCGGATAATGAGATGGCGTTCTGCATTTAAGCCATGTGTGATTCAAGCAGAATTGCCGGGAACTCGACCTTGTGATGTTCGTTTGTGAGACGCTGAGGACCGCGCCTGGGTTTGACACATCGTGCCTGTGAAGCAGGAAGGGTGAGGGACACATGCTGTCAGCACACATCAGAGGTGATTAATTGTTTGACTACTTGTTGATAGTAACTTGGTATTTTGTTACGCAGTATATTTGAATTGTGATGAGAATTGTGCAGCTCGCTTCTCACTGCTGTGGTGTGCGGACAACTGATCCTCCACCTGTTGTGAGAAGCTGCTCATTTACATAAAGCTTAAATACAGACCTGAATGTGTTGCTGATAGTGTGTGCCTTTTGAAGGATATTGCTTGTAACTGCTGACTTACCTCACCTCTTCTGTCCTTCGCAGAGAGTCGGTTTGTCGTGTCCACCTGGGGGGTGTTTGGCGGTAAAGTGAGTCCAGAAGCGCCGGGCTTCGATCCTTTTAGGCGCTGGAGAGCGTGCCAGCCTTCACTCCACCAGACTGACGCATCTTTTGTTTATACACTTTGTTTTGCACCAGAGGTGAAAGAAATAAATTGTTTTGTTATTGGAACCGTTTTCTGGTTATTTTAGCGCTGGGTTTCCGTCAGACGCAGGTTCGCTCCTCAACCCACGTCGACACATAACAAAAAAGAGGTCACTGTCTCCAGCCATCCGTGTCACATAATTCTGAGTGTGATGAATGAAAGAAAATTATTACAAAGTAAACTATGTATTCATTGCAGGAGGTCTCATTTATCACCTTCAAACTCACCAGACGATTTAATCAATTAATGCCTGTGCATTAATCTATCTTCAGCCTTTTTATAAAGCTCACATTGGATGTCACATCGCAAGTGGAGATTCATCACCAGCTGGAAATCTGAGGGGGAAAAAAGTGCCATCTCCATGTCAGAGGCATTGTTGAATCTGCTTTTAATAATTCTAATTCCCATGTACTTTAGGTACTGTTATTTATAATTACTACTGAAATATAATACTTTGTATGGCATTAGAAGATGTGTATAGGTGGAGAGGTCCATTGGTGCCACATCAGCAGACACCACATCATGAAGCAGATGAGAATCTACAGTTGACTGATTGATTGAGTTTATTTAGTAAAATAATGTAAAAAGAACATATGTAATTGCACAATTAAATATACGGATAGCACAAGAAAGTGAAAAATGCTTGTTTCCATTGTGGTCCGGTTTTCCTGGATGGGGCATCCGTCCGATGTAGGTTACTTTTCCAGCCAAAGCTGGGCGTCTACATAGACAAAAAAGTGTCAAAGCAATTATGTGCAAAAAGCTGCCCTGAACAAGTATGTTTTTAACTTAGCTTTAAACAGAGGCAAGCTATTAATGGACCTCAGTTCAGGAGGTAATACATTCCACAACTTAAGACCTGCTACTACAAAAGAAGGGTCACCCCATTGTTTGGACCTGGACCTGGGAACCTCCAGAAAGTTTTGGTCAGCAGACCGAAGTGCTCTGACAGGGTTGTGTGTTTTTAACAGGTCACATAAATAAGAAGGTGCAATGCCATTTACAGCTTTAAAAACAAACATTAACAGTTTAAAATCAACTCTAAAACGGGCTGGAAGCCAGTGCAGGGAGTAAAGTACAGGAGTGATGTGGCTGTGCTTCCTGGTATTGGTCAACAGGCGAGCAGCAGCATTCTGGACCAGTTGGAGTCAGTTTAGGGAGCCTTGAGTGATACCAACATAAAGTGCATTGCAATAGTCAATCCGGGAGCTGATAAAAGCATGCATAGCCTTTTCAAGGTCCTTTTGGCTTAGAAAGGGTTTGACTTTTGCCAGGAGTCTCAGCTGGAAAAAAACTGGCTCTTACCACACTGTCAATTTGTTTCTCAAATTTTAAACAGTTGTCAAACAGCACACCAAGGTTCCTTACCACAGCCCTATGATAAGCCAGGGAGCCAAGATCTGGATCAGAGTTAGTTTTAGCTCCAAACAGAATACACTCTGTTTTAGCTTCATTAAGGTGCAGAAAATTCTGAGCCAGCCATTCCTTAATATCCTTAAAAAAGCTATGTATGGAGTCCAAAGCACTTGTATTATTAGGCACAACTGGCATATAAATCTGGAGGTCATCGGAATAAAAATGAAACTGAAGATTGTGTTTGGTGATGACTGAACTCAGTGGAAGCATGTACAAAGAGAACAAGAGAGGTCCGAGGATACTGCCCTGGGGCACACCAGTGGTCAGAGGAACTGTGGAGGAGGAGAAGTCATTAACCATCACCCTGAAAGTCCTGTTGGTCAAATAAGACTGAAACCACTCCAAGACAGTCCCCCGGAGGCCAACCTGCTGGGACAGACGTGTGAGGAGGATTGAGTGGTCCACAGTATCAAACGCAGCTGTTAGATCCAACATCACCAGCAGCACAGGTTTTTTAGAGTCCAACGATAAAAAAATGTCATTTTGTACTTTTAAAAGAGCTGACTCAGTGCTATGTCGACATCCAAAACCCGACTGAAATTTATCTAAAACAGAGTGGTGTTCTAAAAACGATCGCAACTGATTAAAAACAACTTTTTCTAAAACCTTAGATAAAAATGATAAATTTGACACTGGTCTAAAATTAGATAAAACTGAGGGATGTAGGTTGGGCTTTTTAAGAAGAGGCCTAACTACAGCATGTTTAAAATGGGCTGGAACTGTCCCGGAGCTGAGGCAGCTATTAATAAAAGAGAGCAAGCTCGGACCCACAGTGTTAAAAACATCTATAAAAACCTTTCCTGGAATAGTGTCCAATGAGCAGTAACTGGGTGTAATGCTCTGGACAACCTCAGTGAGGAGTGTCAGAGTAAAAATGACATTTGTAATGTGTCCTGCCCAAGGTTGGGTAGGATTACTTTGAAAGAATACACGTGGATTACATGTATGTATGTACATACATTTGGATTACTTGTAATCTGATTACTTTTGGATTACATTTCAAAGTAATCCTACCCAACCTTGGTCCTGCCTATGTGTAAACGCAGCATAAGGCCTAGTGTTTGAAGTACATTTAGGCGGTTGCATCATGCGCCTACTGCAGATTGGGGTGAAGGTGGAGCTTGCAGCCCAAAACAGCAGTGATTGTCCAAGCAGCAGTCCATGAGAAGGAAACATTTCTTCAGCAACCCCTCCATTATTTTTAACCGATGTCCCTGTCATTAAATGGTACCATTTCAGGTCTTTCCAAACTAAGCCTGCAGTTGGGAGTAGGAACAGAAGGGTACATGGTCAGGATATTGTTCCAGCAAATCCACCTTCTGCTGCCTTTAATACATATATTTTACCTTCTTCAAACTTCTGCATATCATTTAAAACAAAAATGTTTCACATTACTCTTGAGATAACACAGAAATACGGACATTAAGCCCTAAGTCTTTCTTTTTACCATTCATGCACACTCAAAACTCCATGCTGGCTTAATCGTGCACTCTTAAGTGCTATTCTATTTTAATGTTATATTATTTGGTGCCACCTGAAGGGGGGAGAGAAAGAACTTGTGACTTTTATTCACTTCTCTGGGGAACCTGCATTAACTCAAATGTTATCCTCAGTTATTACATCCTCATTATTCCTTTGGTGTTCAATGTGGAAGAAATGTATGTTGCATCATGTCAGATAACAGCATTTTATGAAGTTTTGAGATAAACTGTGACTTCAGGGGCGATCGTTTAATGTTTGGTCCTAATTTTTCCCACGGACGATGAACGCAGCACGGCATAAACTCCGCGGGAAGCCGCCCGCCTTCTCATGACGCAAGGCGCGTGCTACGGTGCGCCATTTGTGTCTAGGAGGAAAAAGCGCGGACGGACTAAACCTTCGCCTATTTGCGGTAAGTCCGCTTAAATAAAAGCTGCTTCACCAACTAACACCTGCCTGTCTTCTAGCGAAACGACAGGCGGCTCTCCGCAGCGTCTTCACGTAGTTACTCATGCTGTTTATCGCTGTTGTAGTTGTCGACGTTAGCTTCCTTTTTGGGCCTCTGCGCTGCCGTCGTTTTTGCAAGCCGAGAACGAACAAGACCCGCCTTGGCTCCTTCTGATTAGCTCAGGCATCTGAGGTCACAATTTGATTGGATAGTTTTTGCGTTTGTCAAAGTGTTGTGCGAAGCTGCTTCAGTTAGCAGCGAGGCCTCAGCAACGATAAACTGTTTTGCAGGAAACTGATGTTTGTGTTTCAGTGTAGTTAACAGCGGCTGTCGCAGTATTATTTAGTTGGCATGTCGCTGTTTAATAATGTATGGTAACTTATATTTAATTATAGTTGGATTTTTGGTCATTTGAAAAGAGTACTTACACAAGTTGTATTCAGCCAAGGGCGGCCCCACAGAGTGGCCACGGGGGGCCTCTTTAAGACCCCATTAAAAAAATAGTTTATCCTTCACATCAGAAAAAAAGTGATGAGGGTGGTTGTTTTTTATTTTAATTTTTTTTAGAAACAGGTACATATAAGCTAATTTCCAACCTGAAAAACAACACATACAGCACCTTCATACCAAGTGATGAACTGAAAATGTGAGCTATTTTTAAAATAAATCTTGTTTCCATGTTGAATACAGTCGGTGTACTGCAAACTAGTAGCGTGATAAAATCATACAGTGTGTGAGATGGAGCAACTGACTGTGTGGATGTCAAAGACAACAAACGGCAACTTCCAGGCCTGGCTTGGTAACCTTCGGCTGTCTTCGGACAAAGCATAATCACCACCTAACAGATGTGCCGGTTCTTGCATCAGCTGTGTTGCTCTCAATGAAATTTGTCAAAAAATTGATGTGGGCTGATTTTGGCATGAAGATGGGGATGATAAACCTATGGGATTTTTATGGGGCCTAAATGCAATCAAAAATTGGAGAATAAAATCTGATGACTTATGTTTTTTGTAATTGCATCAGTATTTTGTCTCTTTTTTGCATGTATAGTTCATTATTCTGTGATGTACAGATACCTCTATACCTCATAGAATATACAGTAAAGATAGATTTTAATATTGAATTTATTTTAATGTATTTTCTGCTTTTATCTGTCCTGTGATACTAAACAAAATAAATTTCAAAGTTTGCATACGCCTTCATTGTGAAAACGTTCAAACTCCATTTTCTTCAACTACACATTCTATTTTATCCAACAAAATGTGAGTTCAGTCACTTAGAATGTGTATTTTACTTTTATACTGCAGAAAATGAAATGTTAACGGTCCAATTCAGACAAATTGGAATAAACCACAGCAGTAAGTAAAGTTTTCATTCATTCAGTTTTTAGCAGAATTTGCTCCACTTTAAATTCTGTGTCCTGTAAAAAGGTCAGTTTGCCCACACACACTTTGTATATGTTCCACAGGGTATGGGAATTTGGAAATTTCCAGAATTGTTCCCAGACCATATGGGAATTCCTTAATCGAAAGGAAAACTTCCATTTGCTCGACCTTCCGAGAGTTGTGTATTGGGGGGATAAGCACATGTACAGCTGAAGAACGCCAGACGTTTTTGTTTGTTAAATCACATTAATATCAAGAAGATTCATTTAGAGCAGTCATCAATTTGGTTAATCAGTTAATTAATTTAGTGTTGATATGCAAACAGATGGTTTCAATAAGTTGCAAATCATGTATTTATGATATTAAAATAATAACATTGTCAAAGCCTTATCAAAAATGCAACTTGAACATGAAATAAACAGGTGTGTGCGCCTGTTTTTGGGTAATGCTGTAAAGTTATTCGCCCTGTGGTAGCAAGTTCCTTTGGCTCCTCCTTTTTTTCCCACTCTGGGTCACCACATCAGGTCTGAGTTTGAAGGACTTTAAATGTGTCTAAAACAGGGATGTAATAGTCACTGGTGATTATGAAACATATGCTTTGCAATTTTAACTTTTTTAAATGATAGTTTTTACAATGGAAAGAGTTGTTTACTATTAGTATCAAAATTGTTTTGATTTTTTATATCAGTGACAATATTCCGCTGTCGTTGCATGAATGAGTGGAATCCGCTCAATGGATTGCCTGATTGTAATGAATCAGACCCCCCCACCCCACCAAAAATTCTTGGATCTGCCCATGTTCCAAAACATAATGTTGCCTCCAGTACGGCCATGCAAAGAATTCATAACAGATTTATGTCATATTTTGCAGTTACACAATATTAATTAATCAATCAATTAATAAATTTATTGGGGGGGGTGGTGGTGGTGGTGGTGGTGGGTCCTACTTTTGCTGCAGCTCGACTGTGTGATGGCGGATGTGTATTAATCAGTGTTCAGTAACAAACCGCTCAGTAAAGGTTTCTGTTAAATGACCAGGATTCAAACTGATCTGCTCATTCTCTCAGGATTTTCTTTTTCATCAATTTGTGTGTGGCAACACTAGATGGCGATATGGTCAAATGGTGTTGCTGAGTGATTTCAGGAGTTTGTGGAAGATGGCCTGAGCTGCAGCAGTTTCTCCTGCTGAACTGTTCTCTGTTTCTCCATGTAATGTGGAGTTGCATCAGGAAGGGCATCCAGCGTAAAAGTTGTGCCAATTCAACTTGCAGATCCACCTTGGATTTGCTGTGGCAACCTCGAGTGCCAACAAGAGAGCAGCCAAAGGGTCTTACTTACACAATGGGATGATCCCAAACATAACTTTAGTTTTTGTTCACAGGGAAGGAAGATACTCGAGTCGTGACAGCAATCAACTTCACTGCTACGCGGTTCTAGCAGGGTATGGATAATGATGTGATCTCAGCTGAGGAGACCGAAGGCAAAGATGCTGAAAGTGGTGTGAAGGTGCAAACAGGTGATGAGGAACTGGCGATGACCAAAACTGAGTTCCCGACTCGGACTGGTCAGCCTGATAACGTGGATGAGGAAGCGGCTGAAGTGTCACGATCGGTCTCCGTTCCTCTGGATGGAGAACACCTCTGTAACATCTGTGGCTTTCTAGCCAAATGTCCCAGGGCGTTGAAGATTCACTGTGCAAGAAAACACGGGAAGAATGTGACAAAGAACACATATATGGCAGAGCCACCTGAAGATGGCAAAAACATCTCTGATATGATGACTGGTGAGATTGAACAGAAGCAGCAGTCAGAACCAGAATCTGGTGGTGAGGAGGTCAGACTGTTAGAAAGTGATGATGGGATTAATACAAAGGGTACAAATGAAAGTAACCAAGAGTCGCATGAGCAGCAGGGAGATGAAGATCACAGGATCCTTTCTCAAGAGAGACGTGTAAGCAAACGAACACCAAAGCCCAAGATGATCCACTCCTGCAACTACTGTGGACAAGAGTTTCGAGACAAGGCCCCTCTTGATGTGCACGTGCAGAGATACCACACCAGGGACACTCCCTTCACATGTGAGTATTGGCTGTTCTCTAATGCAGTTGATGTTGGGGAGGTCTAGTGGTTAAACGTTGAGCTTGGGACCAGAGGATCCTCTGTTCAAACCCCCACCAGACCGAAAAATGACTGGGCTCTTAGGTGAGCTCTTACTCCCCCAGTTGGTCCCAGTGTGCAGCTGAGCGCCTTTTATGACATCGGTGGGTGTATGTGAGCCATCATTGTAAAGCGTTTTGAGCTTCTGATTCAGATGGAAAAGTGCTATATAAACGTATTCCATGCTTCAAACACAATTCATATGCTGTGGTGGCGTCACACAGTGAAAGATTAAATAAACTGCTTCATAATGGACTAAACTAATTTGTCCAGGTCAGAAAGACACCTAATTGGTCGGTCTCTGGTGGATTTGTGGCAACCACCGAATGCGGGAGTGCAGCACTTTTGGATGCAAACAGAAGACAAACAGACAACGCATGGATAAAAGTAAACTTCCGAACAAGTTCAGGACAAAATCATAAACTTCCCGACGGATTCATTCTATGTTGTACATCATGTATTGTATTTAACTTTCTACTTTGTATGAATAACAGGACATCACAGTCAGTCTTTCCAAAGTTGTTTGGTTAAAATTTTTTTCAAACACTATATTATTTGAACTGGCAAGTAAAAATGCTGTTTTTAAGCGTTTTATGCACATTGGGACGTGGATGGGTAGTGTCAATGAATTTAATTTGAAAAGACTTAAATAGCATCAGTCTTATTAAAGATTTGTGAAATGTCTTTCAGTTGATGCTGATGAAGACATGGATGAAGAAGAGGAACTCAGTGACTCCAGCATCACTGGCGCTGCTGTCCAAGCACACGTTGCACTCAAAGGCTCCCTCAGCAGGTTCCAGCTCAAATGTGGGAGTTGTGATTATAGAGTCAGCACCCCTGCTTCGCTTGAGAGCCATACTCGAGTCAAACACCCAGGCTGCGACTGGTACCACTGCAAGTTGTGCCATTTTTATTCTGCCACGGCTGAATGGATGGACGCTCACCTGGCCTCGGATAGCCACCAGCAACATAATCAACGGGAAAAAAGATTTGAGATCTGTATTGAGAAGGTGCGCAGGGACGGGGTTGGAGATGGTGCCGCTGTCGACGATGTGGCTCAGAGCGTTGATGGAGAAGGATCACCTTCTTTGACAGAAGGAGACCAGGAAATTCAAGAGGCAGCTGAAGGAGCTAAAGCTACACTGACCAAGGAGGATGACATGGAGCCCCCTCCCAGCAAGCGGAGAGGTCGTCCCAAACAGGAGAACAGTAAAACCTGTCCATGCTGTGGCCTGGTGATGTCCAACATGACCAATCTCAGCATTCATGTGCGCCGCAAACACAGCAAGGAATACGGCTACAACTGCACGCTCTGCAACTACAGCTGCGTAACCAAAGGTGACATGGATCGCCACTGCATCACCAAGAAACATGTCAAACGTGCACAAGAGTGTGCAGATCCGGACCCAGTCAAGACCCAGAATCACACGGCAGTCCAGGAACTGAACGCAGGCTTTCAGACTGCTGCCAAAGAGCAAGGATGTGACAACACAGGGTCCCAAGAAAACAGTGCCCACGAGCAGACGCAGCCTGACACAAGCCAGGAAACGGTCAAATCTGACTCCATTAAAGCCTGTAGCCAGTGTGACTTTGTAGCTCAGTCAATGTCTTCGCTCTACCTTCATGTCAAGAGAAGGCACACCAATGACTTTGAGTACGCCTGCCTGGCGTGTAGCTACTATGCTGTAACACGCAGAGAAATGTCTCGCCATGCCAACACAGACAAACACAAGCAAAAAAGTCAGAAATACCTGGAGCAAGTAGGAAGTCAGGAGAAAAGACCTTTGCCGCTCTCCATGAAAGCGAAGGAAGCCATTGATGTGACCAAGGCTAATCCTGAGCTGTGTAGCCTCACAGAGACATCTTGTTCCGAAGGCAACCAGTCTACGGAGAGACCACGTCCAGCTGAGCAGTCTGTCTCCTTGCAGGCTGAAGATGCTGCCGCCGGTGAGGAAGGCCCAGACATTGTATATGTCATTGATGGTGCTGAGCATGAAGAGAGACGACAAGAGCGTGTCGCACCTTCCACTAGTGGTGCAGCTCAACCAGCCAACCAGACCGTTGGACCTGCAGCACTTTCTGAATCCCAGCAGGCTTGTGTCCCGGCTCAGTCTGGACAGGACGAGCAGTTATGCTTGAATGCAGATGTGGCGAAGGAGGAGGCAACCATCCCTCATTCCGATACACAGATGTCCAAGGCCCCGCCTTTTGATGCCTGCATTGTATCAATGAAGGGCCTCGCAGAACAGGAGCAGGTGGTGCAGGAGGATCTGTTTTTCGCTGGTGAGTCTGGTGTTGTCTGTCTGGCTGAAGGATCACCAGCGTCCCCCTGCTTCCCATCCCTCAGTTCCCCCATTCCATTAGTGAAGAAGTTTAATCCCAAAGAGGTGAAGGTGAAAGAGGAGGAGAAGGGGATTAGCACTCGCATCCGCTGTGAGGACTGTGGCTTCTTGGCTGACGGCATCAGTGGCCTCAACGTGCACATTTCAATGAAGCACCCGACAAAGGACAAGCACTTTCACTGTCTGCTGTGCGGCAAGTCCTTCTACACCGAGAGTAACCTCCACCAGCACCTGACCAGTGCCGCTCACCTCCGCAACGAGCAGAACAGCGTGGAGGAGCTGCCCGAAGGCGGCGCGAGCTTCAAGTGTGTAAAATGCACCCGCCGCTTTCAAACGGAGCAGGAGCTGTTTGTTCACATTAAAGCCAAACACGAAGAGCTCCTCAGGCAGGTCAACAAGTACGTGTTGGAGGACACGGAGCAGATCAACCGCGAACGCGAGGAAAACAAGGGCTGCGTGTGCAAATACTGCGGTAAAGTGTGCAAGAACAGCAACTCCATGTCTTTCCTGGCCCACATTCGGACACACACAGGTACGTGTTGTGTGTTCTTTCCTCCCTCAGTGTTTCTCTTTATTATTCTGTCGTGTTTGCAGGCTTTTAAGCAAATACAGTATTTGGCTCGCATTGGACACTCCTTCAGAAATTTCAAACCAGACATTGAAGGATATCGACCTTCTCAAGCAGAGGTTCCCCAACCTACAACCTTTTTATCTTCAGAGACCCCCCCCCCCCCCCCCCCCCATTGTAGACGAACACCCCAACCTGTGCAACGGCCCCCAACACACACACACAGAGCAAAAGAATAAAGTGATTCATTCCAGTTTTTGTTTTGTTTTGGCAAAAAATGAACACATAATTATAGTTCTGCCCCCCACCTCACCCCATCTTTGGTTTAGCCACCAAAAAATAATCTCTTTAATTACTTCTGATGATCCAATACATGAGTTATTATCAGCCACTGGCCACCTCAGGATGGAAGATATAGACTTCAATTTTGCTTTCACCGTGTTTCCTCTTCCTTTGAGTTTTGGGTCGTCTTGTCAGTCAGAATTTCACAACAGAGCCAATTAAAACAGTGTGGACTCTCTGCATTATTGATATCATTGTTAAACAATGTCTACAATCACTGTCTGTTTTTTTTCTTCAGAATTTACATATATAATCATAAACTAACTTTCTCCACTCTATAAGCCTTTGGGTCATGTGGAATTGTGCTCTGTCTATGTTGTGTGTCCGTCCTTTTTTGCATTATGAGTGTAAGATAATAGAAACAAACGCTTCAGTTAATCCTGGTGGTTGATGCTCAGCTGTGACATTCTTTGTTGTGATTTTATGTTACATGTGCATTTTGATAACTTCCTGATGATCTTTTGTGACCCCTCTAGTGGGGACTCCAATCCCCGGTTGGGAACCCGGGATGCTTCCAAGTAGGTTGAGGTAGGTCAGCTGGACTTGTTGAATGTCTTGAAGATGTTTTGTTTTTCATCCAGGAAAGGATCATCAGGTGCAGTTGGAGTAGTGAGAGGCTCTAATGTTGCATTGATGTAATGAAACTCATTTAGAGTTGTTTGTCACTTGAGTTAAGGTGTGTGTTTCCTTTGAGGAGAGGCGGACAACAATCTGAGTCTCTGAGGTATCAAAGAACAGGCAGAATTATAACAGGGGGAAAGTTGGTGCTTCAGCCCACCACCTCTGTTTTGAGAAGGTTTCATCACTGTAGTAACGTGTGTTTAAACCCCCGCTCTCCGGAACCACATTAACCCTTTTAAAGAATAATGTTCTTGAGTCTTCAACATTTCAATCAATCAATCAACTTTTTTCTTATATAGCGCCAAATCACAACAAACAGTTGCCCCAAGGCGCTCCATATTGTAAGGCAAGGCCATACAATAATTATGAAAAACCCCAACGGTCAAAACGACCCCCTATGAGCAAGCACTTGGCAACAGTGGGAAGGAAAAACTCCCTTTTAACAGGAAGAAACCTCCAGCAGAACCAGGCTCAGGGAGGGGCAGTCTTCTGCTGAGACTGGTTGGGGCTGAGGGAAAAAAACAGGAAAAAGACATGCCGTGAAGGGGGGCAGAGATCGATCACTAATGATTAAATGCAGAGTGATGCATACGGAGCAAAAAGAGAAAGAAACAGTGCATCATGGGAACCCCCCCACAATCTACGTCTAAAGCAGCATAACCAAGGGATGGTCCAGGGTCACCCGATCCAGCCCTAACTATAAGCCTTAGCGAAAAGGAAAGTTTTAAGCCTAATCTTAAAAGTAGAGAGGGTGTCTGTCTCCCTGATCTGAATTGGGAGCTGGTTCCACAGGAGAGGAGCCTGAAAGCTGAAGGCTCTGCCTCCCATTCTACTCTTACAAACCCTAGGAACTACAAGTAAGCCCGCAGTCTGAGAGCGAAGCGCTCTAATGGGGTAATATGGTACTACGAGGTCCCTAAGATAAGATGGGACCTGATTATTCAAAACCTTATAAGTAAGAAGAAGAATTTTACATTCTATTCTAGAATTAACAGGAAGCCAATGAAGAGAGGCCAACACGGGTGAGATATGCTCTCTCCTGCTAGTCCCCGTCAGTACTCTAGCTGCAGCATTCTGAACCAACTGAAGGCTTTTTAGGGAACGATCTGGTTAGACACCATGCTTCTAAGATTTGTGGGGCCAAGTACAATAACTTCAGTTTTATCTGAGTTTAAAAGCAGGAAATTAGAGGTCATCCATGTCTTTATGTCTGTAAGACAATCCTGCAGTTTAGCTAATTGGTGTGTATCCTCTGGCTTCATGGATAGATAAAGCTGGGTATCATCTGCGTAACAATGAAAATTTAAGCAATACCGTCTAATAATACTGCCTAAGGGAAGCATGTATAAAGTGAATAAAATTGGTCCTAGCACAGAACCTTGTGGAACTCCATAATTAACTTTAGTCTGTGAAGAAGATTCCCCATTTACATGAACAAACTGTAATCTATTAGACAAATATGATTCAAACCACCGTAGCGCAGTGCCTTTAATACCTATGACATGCTCTAATCTCTGTAATAAAATTTTATGGTCAACAGTATCAAAAGCAGCACTGAGGTCCAACAGAACAAGCACAGAGATAAGTCCACTGTCCGAAGCCATAAGAAGATCATTTGTAACCTTCACTAATGCTGTTTCTGTACTATAATGAATTCTAAAACCTGACTGAAACTCTTCAAATAGACCATTCCTCTGCAGGTGATCAGTTAGCTGTTTTACAACTACCCTCTCAAGAATCTTTGAGAGAAAAGGAAGGTTGGAAATTGGCCTATAATTAGCTAAGATAGCTGGGTCAAGTGATGGCTTTTTAAGTAATGGTTTAATTACTGCCACCTTAAAGGCCTGTGGTACATAACCAACTAACAAAGATAGATTGATCATATTTAAGAATAAAGCATTAAATAATGGTAGGACTTCCTTGAGCAGCCTGGCAGGAATGGGGTCCAATAAACATGCCGATGGTTTGGACGAAGCAACCAATGAAAATAACTCAGACAGAACAACCGGAGAGAGAGTCTAACCAAATACCGGCATCACTGAAAGCAGCCAAAGATAACGATACATCTTTGGGATGGTTATGAGTAATTTTTTCTCTAATAGTCAAAATTTTGTTAGCAAAGAAAGTCATGAAGTCATTACTAGTTAAAGTTAATGGAATACTCAGCTCAATAGAGCTCTGACTCTTTGTCAGCCTAGCTACAGTGCTGAAAAGAAACCTGAGGTTATTCTTATTTTCTTCAATTAGTGATGAGTAGAAAGATGTCCTAGCTTTACGGAGGGCTTTTTTATAGAGCAACAAACTCTTTTTCCAGGCTAAGTGAAGATCTTCTAAATTAGTGAGACGCCATTTCCTCTCCAACTTACGGGTTATCTGCTTTAAGCTACGAGTTTGTGAGTTATACCACGGAGTCAGACACTTCTGATTTAAAGCTGTCTTTTTCAGAGGAGCTACAGCATCCAAAGTTGTCTTCAAAGAGGATGTAAAACTATTGACGAGATACTCTAACTCCCTTACAGAGTTTAGGTAGCTACTCTGCTCTGTGTTGGTATATGACATTAGAGAACATAACGAAGGAATCATATCCTTAAACCTAGTTACAGCGCTTTCTGAAAGACTTCTAGTGTAATGAAACTTATTCCCCACTGCAGGGTAGTCCATCAGGGTAAATGTAAATGTTATTAAAAAATGATCAGACAGAAGGGAGTTTTCAGGGAATACTGTTAAGTCTTCTATTTCCATACCATAAGTCAGAACAAGATCTAAGATATGATTAAAGTGGTGGGTGGACTCATTTACTTTTTGAGCAAAGCCGATAGAGTCTAATAATAGATTAAATGCAGTGTTGAGGCTGTCATTCTCAGCATCTGTGTGGATATTAAAATCGCCCACTATAATTATCTTATCTGAGCTAAGCACTAAGTCAGACAAAAGGTCTGAAAATTCACAGAGAAACTCACAGTAACGACCAGGTGGACGATAGATAATAACAAATAAAACTGGTTTTTGGGACTTCCAATTTGGATGGACAAGACTAAGAGACAAGCTTTCAAATGAATTAAAGCTCTGTCTAGGTTTTTGATTAATTAATAAGCTGGAATGGAAGATTGCTGCTAATCCTCCGCCACGGCCCGTGCTACGAGCATTCTGACAGTTAGTGTGACTCGGGGGTGTTGACTCATTTAAACTAACATATTCATCCTGCTGTAACCAGGTTTCTGTTAGGCAGAATAAATCAATACGTTGATCAATTATTATATCATTTACCAACAGGGACTTAGAAAAGAGAGACCTAATGTTTAATAGACCACATTTAACTGTTTTAGTCTGTGGTGCAATTGAAGGTGCTATATTATTTTTTCTTTTTGAATTTTTATGCTTAAATAGATTTTTGCTGGTTATTGGTGGTCTGGGAGCAAGCACCGTCTCTACGGGGATGGGGCAACGAGGGGATGGCAGGGGGAGAGAAGCTGCAAAGACCACAGCTCTGCCTCCTGGTCCCAACGCTGGACAGTCACAGTTTGGAAGATCCAAGAAAATTGGCCAGATTTCTAGAAATGAGAGCTGCTCCATCTAAAGTGGGATGGATGCCGTCTCTCCTAACAAGACCAGGTTTCCCCCAGAAGCTTTGCCAATTATCTATGAAGCCCACCTCATTTTTTGGACACCACTCAGACAGCCAGCAATTCAAGGAGAACATGCAGCTAAACATGTCACTCCCGGTCTGATTGGGGAGGGGCCCAGAGAAAACAACAGAGTCCGACATTGTTTTTGCAAAGTTACACACCGATTTAATGTTAATTTTAGTGACCTCCGATTGGCGTAACCGAGTGTCATTACTGCCGACGTGAATTACAATCTTACCAAATTTACGCTTAGCCTTAGCCAGCAATTTCAAATGTCCTTCGATGTCGCCTGCTCTGGCCCCCGGAAGACAATTGACAATGGTTGCTGGTGTCGCTAACTTCACATTTCTCAAAACAGAGTCGCCAATAACCAGAGTTTGATCCTCGGCGAGTGTATCGTCGAGTGGGGAAAAACGGTTAGAGATGTGAACGGGTTGACGGTGTACACGGGGCTTCTGTTTAGGGCTACGCTTCCTCCTCACAGTCACCCAGTCAGCCTGCTTTCCCGACTGCCCGGGATCTGCCAGGGGGGAACTAGCGGTGGGTAAGCTACATTTCTACTAATATAAGCAACAAGTTAGTTGTTTGTGGCCCACATCAGTCTTTTCTCAAAGTTCTTGAAATGGAGCAACATCTCCACCTGGTGGGCATATACCATTAATGCAGGTAAAATAGAGTTTTGCCAAGAGCTCTAGTACAAAATA
Organism: Thalassophryne amazonica; assembly: GCF_902500255.1. NCBI lineage: Eukaryota > Metazoa > Chordata > Actinopteri > Batrachoidiformes > Batrachoididae > Thalassophryne > Thalassophryne amazonica. Next base: position 116,590,656 of record NC_047109.1, on the reverse strand, counting down.
CATTAAAGGAAATATGTTTAAAATACTTAAAAAAAAAAAAAAAAAAAAAGTTTGTTAAAAATCTCTATAGAAACACGACTGACATGAAGATAAATAACTGCAGCAAATTTTTGTTTCATAAAGAATGTTAATTTTCAATTTCACAAATAACAAAGTCTGTGATTTTCCAAACCTGTTGGTAGTGAAATGACTGCTGAGAGGAGCAGACATACAACCCCAATTCCAATGAAGTTGGGACGTTGTGTGAAATGTAAATAAAAACAGAATACAATGATTTGCAAATCCTCTTCAACCTATATTCAATTCAATACACCACAAAGACAAGATATTTAATGTTCAAACTGATAAACTTTATTGTTTTTTTGGAAATATTTGTCAGTTAACACAGTTCGTCACTACATCTACCATTGCAAGTTAGAACTGTACCATGCAAAGCGAAAGCCATACATCAGCAACATCCAGAAACGCCGCCGCCTTCTCTGGGCCCGAGCTCATTTGAAATGGACAGACACAAAGTGGAAAAGTGTGCTGTGGTTTGATGAGTCCACATTTCAGATTGTTTTTGGAAATCATGGATGTCATGTTCTCTGGACAAAAGAGGAAAAAGACCATCCAGATTGTTACCAGCATTAAGTTCAAAAGCCAGCATCTGTGATGGTATGGGGGTATGTTAGTGCCCATGGCATGGGCAACTTACACATCTGTGATGGCACCATCAATGCTGAAAGGTACATCCAGGTTTTGGAGCAACACATGCTGCCATCCAAGCAACGTCTTTTTCAGGGACGTCCCTGCTTATTACAGCAAGACAATGCCAAGCCACATTCTGCACGTGTTAAAACAGCGTGGCTTCGTCGTAAAAGAGTGCGGGTACTAGACTGGCCTGCCTGCAGTCCAGACCTGTCGCCCACTGAAAATGTGTGGCACATTATGAAGCGCAAAATACGACAACAGAGACCCCGGACTGTTGAACAACTGAAGTCTTACATCAAGCAAGAATGGGAAAGAATTCCACCTACAAAGCTTCAACAATTAGTGTCCTCAGTTCCCAAACGCTTATTGAGTGTTGTTAGAAGGAAAGGTGATGTAACACAGTGGTAAACATACATGCTTTTTTGAAACGTGTTGCAGGCATCCATTTGAAAATGAACAAATATTTGCACAAAAACAATAAAGTTTATCAGTTTGAACATTAAATATCTTGTCTTTGTGGTGTATTCAACTGAATATAGGTTGAAGAGGATTTGCAAATCACTGTATTCTGTTTTTATTTACATTTTACACAACATCCCAACTTCATTGGAATTGGGGTTGTAATTTGTGTATCTGTAAAGGGTCAGTCTTATGAATTATGGCCCAGTCACACGCCACTTAACAAAGGGTGACGAAGCCCTAACGAAACAAGAAATCTGGACTTTTGTTGACTTTTGTTGGCATCGTTTAACCTTCACGCAGCTCCGTTCCTGCAGCTGGCGCTTCGTCAGGATTTTTAAACTGTTTAAAAATTTGAACGAAGGGCAACGAAAACCTCAATTTGTCCGTGTTTCGTTTTGCTGCTGTTCTTGAAGGTTTCTTAATCGTTTTTTTACTTTTTGTAACATTGTTTAGTTTGACTTCATTCAACGAGCTGAATGTTCTCACACAGTGCAGAGGCAGGTTTGTGAGCACTGCTGGACCTCAGTGCTGCTTTTGATACTGTTGACCATAAAATTTTATTACAGAGATTAGAGCATGTCATAGGTATTAAAGGCACTGCGCTGCGGTGGTTTGAATCATATTTATCTAATAGATTACAGTTTGTTCATGTAAATGGGGAATCTTCTTCACAGACTAAAGTTAATTATGGAGTTCCACAAGGTTCTGTGCTAGGACCAATTTTATTCACTTTATACATGTTTCCCTTAGGCAGTATTATTAGACGGCATTGCTTAAATTTTCATTGTTACGCAGATGATACCCAGCTTTATCTATCCATGAAGCCAGAGGACACACACCAATTAGCTAAACTGCAGGATTGTCTTACAGACATAAAGACATGGATGACCTCTAATTTCCTGCTTTTAAACTCAGATAAAACTGAAGTTATTGTACTTGGCCCCACAAATCTTACTCTGGATGGCTGACCTCTAGTAATACTGTGAGAAATCTTGGAATCATTTTTGATCAGGATATGTCATTCAATGCGCATATTAAACAGATATGTAGGACTGCTTTTTTGCATTTGCGCAATATCTCTAAAATTAGGTCTTGTCTCAGACTGATGCTGAAAAACTAATTCATGCATTTATTTCCTCTAGGCTGGACTGAAAAGCCTTCACTTAATTCAAAATGCTGCAGCTAGAGTACTGACAGGGACTAGAAGGAGAGAGCATATCTCACCCATATTGGCCTCTCTTCATTGGCTTCCTGTTAATTCTAGAATAGAATTTAAAATTCTTCTTCTTACTTATAAGGTTTTGAATAATCAGGTCCCATCTTATCTTAGGGACCTCGTAGTACCATATCACCCCAATAGAGTGCTTCGCTCTCAGACTGCAGGCTTACTTGTAGTTCCTAGGGTTTGTAAGAGTAGAATGGGAGGCAGAGCCTTCAGCTTTCAGGCTCCTCTCCTGTGGAACCAGCTCCCAATTCAGATCAGGGAGACAGACACCCTCTCTACTTTTAAGATTAGGCTTAAAACTTTCCTTTTTGCTAAAGCTTATAGTTAGGGCTGGATCAGGTGACCCTGAACCATCCCTTAGTTATGCTGCTATAGACGTAGACTGCTGGGGGGTTCCCATGATGCACTGTTTCTTTCTCTTTTTGCTCTGTATGCACCACTCTGCATTTAATCATTAGTGATCGATCTCTGCTCCCCTCCACAGCATGTCTTTTTCCTGGTTCTCTCACTCAGCCCCAACCAGTCCCAGCAGAAGACTGCCCCTCCCTGAGCCTGGTTCTGCTGGAGGTTTCTTCCTGTTAAAAGGGAGTTTTTCCTTCCCACTGTAGCCAAGTGCTTGCTCACAGGGGGTCGTTTTGACCGTTGGGGTTTTACATAATTATTGTATGGCCTTGCCTTTCAATATAAAGCGCCTTGGGGCAACTGTTTGTTGTGATTTGGCGCTATATAAAAAAAAAAAATTGATTGATTGATTGACTTAGACTGCCGGGGGTTTCCCATGATGCACTGAGTGTTTCTTTCTCTTTTTGCTCTGTATGCACCACTCTGCATTTAATCATTTTTGATTGATCTGTGCTCCCCTCCACAGCATGTCTTTTTCCTGGTTCTCTCCCTCAGCCCCAACCAGTCCCAGCAGAAGACTGCCCCTCCCTGAGCCTGGTTCTGCTGGAGGTTTCTTCCTGTTAAAAGGGAGTTTTTCCTTCCCACTGTCGCCAAGTTCTTGCTCACAGGGGGTCGTTTTGACAGTTGGAGTTTTTCTGTAATTATTGTATGGCTTTGCCTTGCAATATGAAGCACCTTGGGGCAACTGTTTGTTGTGATTTGGCGCTATATAAATGAAATTGATTTGATTTTGATTTGATTTGCTGCTGCCGCTGCGTTCATGTACTGTCAGGACTTACAGGGCAAACTCAGCTTGTTTGCTTGGACTATTTTATCTGGGTGGTGGTCAGCTTCACTGGGTTCAGGCACCTTATATAGGACACAATTAATCTTTTGTGTGGATGCAATTAAGTATTTTGTCACAAGCAACTGCTGAATTTGAAACAACAAAAAATTGTGTAATTTCTAACTATACTTGAACGCAGTGACAGCTGCAGCTGCAGCTCCTGTGTGCACTTATTATTTTTTTTATTAAATATAACAATATGAGTGTAGGAATTACAATCCAGCCTTATGTACATGTGGCAACGGGTAGATGATTCAAATGATTATATAAAGAGCTGTTCTGGAAGACAGAATTCATGTTGTGGATCAGCTGCAGCTGGTGGAAATAACCACACGTGAGTCAATGCGTGTTCACACAGACTGATCAATTTATTGCTCTGATATATTCAATCATCTTTACACTTATATACACAAGATCGTTCGTTTTGGTTTTGTTAAGTTCCTCTTTCGTCCCTTTTGTGCTCTTGTTTCGCAGTCTATTCAGAGATAAAGCTAGTTCGTCCACCGTTTCTCAACGAATTGTGACTTGTTTTACAACCCCTGGTAAAAATTATGGAATCACCGGCCTCGGAGGATGTTCATTCAGTTGTTTAATTTTGTAGAAAAAAAGCAGATCACAGACATGACACAAAACTAAAGTCATTTCAAATGGCAACTTTCTGGCTTTAAGAAACACTATAAGAAATCAGGAAACAAAATTGTGGCAGTCAGTAACGGTTACTTTTTTAGACCAAGCAGAGGGAAAAAAATATGGAATCACTCAATTCCGAGGAAAAAATTATGGAATCATGAAAAACAAAAGAACGCTCCAACACATCACTAGTATTTTGTTGCACCACCTCTGGCTTTTATAACAGCTTGCAGTCTCTGAGGCATGGACTTAATGAGTGACAAACAGTACTCTTCATCAATCTGGCTCCAACTTTCTCTGATTGCTGTTGCCACATCAGCTTTGCAGGTTGGAGCCTTGTCATGGACCATTTTCTTCAACTTCCACCAAAGATTTTCAATTGGATTAAGATCCAGGCTATTTGCAGGCCATGACATTGACCCTATGTGTCTGTTTGCAAGGAATGTTTTCACAGTTTTTGCTCTATGGCAAGATGCATTATCATCTTGAAAAATGATTTCATCATCCCCAAACATCCTTTCAATTGATGGGATAAGAAAAGTGTCCAAAATATCAACGTAAACTTGTGCATTTATTGATGATGTAATGACAGCCATCTCCCCAGTGCCTTTACCTGACATGCAGCCCCATATCATCAATGACTGTGGAAATTTACATGTTCTCTTCAGGCAGTCATCTTTATAAATCTCATTGGAACGGCACCAAACAAAAGTTCCAGCATCATCACCTTGCCCAATGCAGATTCGAGATTCATCACTGAATATGACTTTCATCCAGTCATCCACAGTCCACGATTGCTTTTTCTTAGCCCATTGTAACCTTGTTTTTTTCTGTTTAGGTGTTAATGATGGCTTTCCTTTAGCTTTTCTTTATGTAAATCCCATTTCCTTTAGACGGTTTCTTACAGTTCGGTCACAGACGTTGACTCCAGTTTCCTCCCATTCGTTCCTCATTTGTTTTGTTGTGCATTTTCGATTTTTGAGACATATTGCTTTAAGTTTTCTGTCTTGACGCTTTGATGTCTTCCTTGGTCTACCATTATGTTTGCCTTTAACAACCTTCCCATGTTTGTATTTGGTCCAGAGTTTAGACACAGCTGACTGTGAACAACCAACATCTTTTGCAACATTGCGTGATGATTTACCCTCTTTTAAGAGTTTGATAATCCTCTCCTTTTGTTTCAATTGACATCTCTCGTGTTGGAGCCATGATTCATGTCAGTCCACTTGGTGCAACAGCTCTCCAAGGTGTGATCACTCCTTTTTAGATGCAGACTAACAAGCAGATCTGATTTGATGCAGGTGTTAGTTTTGGGGATGAAAATTTACAGGGTGATTCCATAATTTATTCCTCAGAATTGAATGAGTCCATATTTTTTTCCTCTGCTTGGTCTAAAAAAGTAACTGTTACTGACTGCCACAATTTTTTTTCCTGATTTCTTATAGTGTTTCTTAAAGCCAGATTGTTGCCATTTGAAATGACTTTAGTTTTGTGTCATGTCTGTGATCTGCTTCTTTTCTACAAAATTAAACAACTGAATGAACATCCTCCGAGGCCAGTGATTCCATAATTATTGCCAGGGGTTGTACTTTTTCCCTTCATTCAGGAATCGTTGTGTGCCGTGTGACTGGGCCATTAATAATAATAAGGACAAAGTCAGTGGGATGGCACACTTGCATTTGTTGAGAATATTGAGAAATTCGATGGGACCGCTTGCTCTCCTTTGTGCTGTGGCACACTCTGTGTTCTTCTGTGGCCAATAGTGCTATAAAAAATACTGAACAAAAAAGAGATAAAGAGCAGCCCGTACAGTTCAGTTATATCAATATTTTACCACATTTTCTCCAAACAAAATACTTGTTTTCAATACTGTATCACTTTCTATGACATTATTCCATTACAACATCAGACAGTGCAGAAATAATCCAATTTGTTTCTCACTATCCATGTTCGAGGCCTTATGAGGAAGTTGGCAGTGGACAGTAAAAAAGCGTAATGTTATTGTCGCTCTGTTCTTTATTCACACGTAATGCCAGAATGGAATATTAGCAGTGGTACTGCACGTTTCTTATTAAAGGATACTGTGGTAATGATGGTATTGCGTAATCTATTTCATGACATCATACTGGCAGTGACTTAATATCGCTGTATCATCCATCCATAGCAGAATGTAAAAAGCAGAGTAATTCATTTTGTTCAATATTCCAAATCTTTCTGTTACAGTTTACATACTGAGCAACGTTCCAAAAGTTAATCTGAGGAACTGGCTTGTTGTGTTCCTCAAATAGTCATTATGAAAAAATATATAACTTGAATAAAATCCTGTGTTTGCCTCAGTATTGTTCTATTCTTGCTGTCATTATTGAACTTGAGAATGTTTAAAGTTGATTCAAACTAGTTTTTCCTGAAAACTGAAAAGTTTTCTCTTCAGAAGTCAGTGGCTTCGTTATCTCGTGGGTTTGTCATTTCAGTGGAAACTGCACATAATACCCAGAATATATGATTATGTGGTGAAGCTAATGTTGTATTTTTCTGGTAATGAAGTACAGGGTTTGATATTAATGGTTGTCAGAGACAAGAAAAAAAAAATGCTGTTGAACTTCGAATTTGTTCCCCTTCCAATTTGGACAACGTAAGAGATGAGCTCAGTTGTCCAGAGTGAGTCATCATCTTTATTTTCTGCAGATTTTGTCACAGAGCTCAACTGTCCAGATGATGTTTTCAATTATATTAAGACGTGGAAGCTGCATTAGTACTATTACAGTAGACATGTAACAGCAAGCAGTATTATAGTCATTATTGAGTCTTTAGATAAGAATTCTATTGATTATTGACCAGTTAGAGTTTGATGTCCAGGGTTTGCTGGACATCAAGTGGTCAGACAAGGTGACCAACAATGAGGTGCTCGCCCTCGCTGGACTCTCCAGTCTTTACACACTGCTTCGGCAGCCGCCGTCTCCGCTGGCTCGGACATGTTTCCCATATACCTGATGGGAGGATCCTAAAAGATCTGCTCTACGGTGAGCTTGCCTCTGGCAGCCGTGCGCAGGGTCGCCCCCCATCTGTGTTTCAAGGACGCATGCAAATGAGACATGAAGGCGCTCGAGTTGGACCCCAACAACTGGGAGCAGGCTGCCGCAGATAGAGACAAGTGGAGGAAGGAGCTGCACCAGGGTCTCCAGACTGGCGAAACTAAACTCCAGCAGGCAGCCAATGACAAGTGTGCTCATCGCAAGCTACGCCAGGCTACACGCCCCAGTGATCCAACAGCCTTCAAGTGAAGCCACTGTGGCAGAGACTGTCACTCCTGTATTGGTCTCTACAACCCTCCACAGGAGCTGCTTCAGCTCCAATTGATACCATACAGACCTTTACCAGGCGCATTTCCATGGTCTTCTGAGACCGAAGCATGTCAGAGAGAGAGGGAGAGTCTTTAGATAAGATGTTCCACTGATTATTGACCAGTCAGGGTTTGATTTATTGTGAACTGAGAATTTAATTATTGTAACTAAAAATGGTGTGAATGCTGCGTCTTTAGTGCTCGTTCGTTTATCCGCCATTGCAGAACAAGTTAAAAATGTGACCACTTGTAATCAAGTCAAGTCTGGGAACATGTGCTGGTGCTGCGCTGTTCTGCCATGGAACCACCTTGGGTCCTGGATGGCAACCACCCAGGCAGACAACCGGTCCATTCCCACATCGCTGAAATAACCATCTGTCTGCCACAGCCAGGTGAAACGTGGCCGTCTTCTGGATCCGACACTGTTCAGTGCTTGCATGGACTGGGTGTTGCATGGACTGGGTGTTGGGTTGGGGTGTGGAAACCACTGACTTGGGTGCTTCTGTTGGAGAGGAACAGTTACTTATCTTGACTTTGCAGGTGATGCTGTGATGTTTACGGAATCAATGGATACTCTGATTGCAGCACTTGATAAGCTTACTGATAAATCTGGGTTTGAGTTTGTCCTCGATCAAGAATAAGATATGGAATGACTTTGTACCAAACGAGTGGATACTAAGAATAAGATGAGGATCATTTTCATTGTGAAGGAGTAGACTTTGTTAAAAGGACAAACTCGATGGCGTTCATGTTGCTTTGTGTTCCGTGCACGTCTTTTGGTAACGTCTGTTCGAGAATTATTTCAGGGCCGATTAAAAACCAATTTGTACTTCAGGAATCTTTTCATCGGGACAAAGGAAATATGTTCATATTAATGTGCTGTCGCCAACTTTACATTTTCTGCATAAAATATTAAGCCTCCTAATTGTTATAGATTGGTTTTGTGGTACAGCATAATGCTTTGATTATGTGATTAGCCTGCCCCGGGTGCACTTAGTGGTCTTATTATGCCTTATAATGACTTTTGAGCACTTCACCACATAAAGTGTTCAATAAAAAGTATCACGAAAGAAAAGGACATCTATTCGTGTCACTGGTGAACCATTAGACCCTTGGGTTTGGGAGCCATATTGTTGAGAGAGAGGAGACCTTGTCTTTGGCAGCTCGGGCTAATGTTAAGGCCACTGTCTACTCCGGCCAGGTAATGGCTGCTTCAGTAGAGGTGAAGGTAAAGACTGACTGAGCTGCAGACCAGTTGGAGAGATGCTAATGGACCACAGATTGGGATTCCCTGAGCAACGTTTGGTCAGAGACAAGTACGACTCATAATTGATGTGTCCATTACCAAGACTCAGTTGTAATTATAGTCAATAAGTCTCTGTAAATGTGTTAAAGCTTAGGCTAAAAGCATTGGAGGTCCAAAGAGGGGTGGGCTAATAATTTACAATAATCAATTCAGACATATTCAAAGGCTTTAATTTCCCTTGTGCCTTTGCGGTCATGTTTGTGTATTTGTGTGTTACAATTTGTATGCATAGTGAATGTGTGTATATGTCAACCTTCATGGTGAGCTGATTATCTTCAATCCATTAAGATTTATCTTGTCATTTATAATGCAAACCAGGCCTGATCTAGTCAGGGCTTTGGCTGGGGAACGTCGGACAGGTTAAGAACACGCGGTGCTCCATTACTTTTCCCTGACCATGTGTATTAATTGCTTTTAAAATCAGCTTAATGCAGGAATGAGATGTGAGGGCGCCATCAATAAATCCCTTTCTCTGCCTCCTATGGTTCAACCCCCCCCCCCCCCCCCCCCCCCCCCCCCCCACACACACACACACTTCAGCCAAAACTTTAATGGGATTTTAATTGAAGTCGTTGCTCTGTAGTTTGTGTATAGACATAACTGTGTTTTTATTTTGTATGAAGTGGCCGTCAAATAGAAGGTATACTGGAAGTGTTTCTACATTCTCACTCTATAGAGATTTATGGGGGGCTGATACTGATGTTGAGGAGTAAAAAATTTACAATACTGATATATCTGCTGATAAATATCTTTAAACATTTGCAGCGATTCGTAACCATTATCAAACTCTTATGACAAAGAAATGTAATTGATGCTTGACGTTTTAAACCAGATTGTCAGCCGCTGTGTTGCATCTCTCAGCAATTGCATCAGATAGACTTCTTGTTCCTCAGTGTGATGAATACGGCAAATTGTGGCTCCAGAGCATGGCCCCTGACCTGACTACTCCCCACCGTCTTGCTTTGTGAGTGGTTTCTCTTTATAAATGTGGGGGAGTGCCACATTTTAATATGTCTGGTGCAGGCATGTGAAAACATGGAAGAGAAAAACTCTGATTACAACACACACAAAGGGAGTGCTGCTTTATTCTTTGCCCAGAACACCACCATCTTTACAGCAAAGATTTTTAAGAGAAAAGTTAAGAGAAAGGCTTTTCTCTTAACCCTCTGGGGCAGACTCCGTCTTATACGACAGCTAAGACCAAGCTTTACTAAATTATAAATAACATTTTAATGATATGAGATAGAAACTTTTTTTTTTTTGCTGAAAAGTTAACTCCGCGGACTTTTGAGCCAGCCATCGGCCAGCTTTGTACTCCTCATAGAAGCTGTGTGATGACGTGCGCAATTTGAGTGTCCAATCGGAATTGGTTCACCGTCACATGGTTTTCCAAAATCCAATCATTAGGGCAGATTTACCTCACGTGAAAAGCCAAAGATCATTTTCAGGAGTGATATGTTACTAGTTGGCCCGTTTGAATAGCCCCCTGGGTGCTCCAATGAGTACATGCTGTTAGTACATACTCAGTGTGCCCTGCGCCATTACGCACAGCGATCAGTGAGAGAGCCCCTGATGACAGTCTCACGTGCTCAAACAGAGTGTGTAACTATCAGGATTGCTCCACTAGTTTGCATGTGAATGTTACTGCATAACTCTGTTGCTTTCTCTGCGTAAAGCACTGTTTACCATATCAGTGGACAACAAAACTCGTATATATTGTTCAAAATGTGCATTTGTGTTTATTGTTTGAACTTTTTTGTTGTACAGTCTTTCACACAAGGCCTCAAATTACCTTTATAAAGTGTCAAAACAGTTATTATAGTTTGTTGTAGGGCTGCAACAAACGATTATTTGGATCATCGATGAATCTGATGGGGTTTTGACATGATTAATTGATTAATCGGATTAGCAGGGAATTTTTTAAAAATGTGCCAGGGTAACAGTTTTTCTCTCCTTCCATCACTTTATTTAACAACAGAACATTATTTGAAAACTTAAAATACTTGAAAATCAACAAATCGTCAAATGTCCCTTGGCTGTTGAAATATAAAATAATAAAGAATAAAACAGTTTATAATAAAGAACAAAAATAATTTCAAATGACATTGCTTTATCAAAGTGCTGAGTTACCATAAAACAACATTGAAACATATAAATGTTATAAAATATATGGTGAAAAAAGAGGTATTTTTGTTGCTGCAAATGAGCAATTAGCATAACCAGTTAACCATAAAACCTAAATCAAAAACTGTAGCCTGACTCATATGTGCAACATTCTCTGTAACTTGTAAACTATGTGGTCATTTCACAGTGACACATGTGACTCATGTCTCTTTCTCTAAAATTGTATTGTAGCATTATTAGTTATTATTACTATTTTTAATGTTGCTATTATTAATATATAAATAAAAATAAATTTAAAAATATTATAATTTGTAATACATTTGACTCTTGTACAACAACAAACGCTGAGCCATTAATTATTATACAGAAAACAAATGCACAAACATGCTGAAATGCCAGCAGCTTAATGCTAACTTTAACATTGAAAATAGACATAGACATGCTAACGCATTAGCATTGGCGTTAGCATAAAATGCATCTATCAACTTTTTCAGAAGACCATAACAGGTCAGTTTAACATAGAAAAGGTAAATATTCCTCACAGACATATGCTCTTTAGGGTTTTAGTGGAGAAAAATGAAGATAAAGCGAAATAAAACAAAAGAAACCAACGAAGCAGCAGCTCGAAGCACTCCTTCATTGGTTTAAGATTCAAAGCAAAGCTCGGTTGATTATATGGAAGAAACAAAACATTTGCGGTAAAACAAAGTTATTTAGCAACTAATTGATGACTAAATTAGTTGACAACTATTTTAATAATCGATTTTAATCGATTAACTCGATTAGTTGTTTCAGCTCTAGTTTGCTGTGTGTTTTGAATAAATGTGTGGAAAATTATTTTTCGCTTTATTTTTTCCTTGCCTATTTTTGATTGTAAACCTTTATTACACTTATAAAACACAACAAAAACATATATATTCTGAAAGCACAGGTTGTCCTGAAAAAAAAGAGACATAAAACTTGATTGTGGGATGCAGGGAGAGCTGTTAACAGCAGTAATAAAACATTTATGCCAGGCCAGTGAACTGTCCAAAAAATGCCCTCGGACCCCAGAGGGTTAATGTTGAAAATGTCATTTATAGGACTTTTTAACATAAAATCACATGAATCGGTTGAATATCAAATATTTTCAAAGATGTCAAAGTCTCCATTAGACATAGTTTACTTTAGCTGATAAATTACCATATTTTCCAGAGTATAACTTGCGTTTTATTTTTTTATACTAATTTGGGAGATCCTGTGACTTAGGTGCGATTTTTATATATATACTCAACAAAAATATAAACGCAACACTTTTGGTTTTGCTCCCATTTTGTATGAGATGAACTCAAAGATCTAAAACTTTTCCACATACACAATATCACCATTTCCCTCAAATATTGTTCACAAACCAGTCGAAATCTGTGATAGTGAGCACTTCTCCTTTGCTGAGATAATCCATCCCACCTCACAGGTGTGCCATACCAAGATGCTGATTAGACACCATGATTAGTGCACAGGTGTGCCTTAGACTGCCCACAATAAAAGGCCACTCTGAAAGGTGCAGTTTTGTTTTATTGGGGGGGATACCAGTCAGTATCTGGTGTGACCACCATTTGCCTCATGCAGTGCAACACATCTCCTTCGCATCATCCGTGAAGAGAACACCTCTCCAACGTGCCAAATGCCAGCAAATGTGAGCATTTGCCCACTCAAGTCAGTTACGACGACGAACTGGAGCCAGGTCGAGACCCCGATGAGGACGACGAGCATGCAGATGAGCTTCCCTGAGACGGTTTCTGACAGTTTGTGCAGAAATTCTTTGGTTATGCAAACCGATTGTTTCAGCAGCTGTCCGAGTGGCTGGTCTCAGATGATCTTGGAGGTGAACATGCTGGATGTGGAGGTCCTGGGCTGGTGTGGTTACACGTGGTCAACGGTTGTGAGGCTGGTTGGATGTACTGCCAAATTCTCTGAAACGCCTTTGGAGACGGCTTATGGTAGAGAAATGAACATTCAATACACGAGCAACAGCTCTGGTTGACATTCCTGCTGTCAGCATGCCAATTGCACGCTCCCTCAAATCTTGCGACATCTGTGGCATTGTGCTGTGTGATAAAACTGCACCTTTCAGAGTGGCCTTTTATTGTGGGCAGTCTAAGGCACACCTGTGCACTAATCATGGTGTCTAATCAGCATCTTTATGTCACACTTGTGAGGTGGGATGGATTATCTCAGCAAAGGAGAAGTGCTCACTATCACAGATTTAGATTGGTTTGTGAACAATATTTGAGGGAAATGGTGATATTGTGTATGTGGAAAAAGTTTTAGATCTTTGAGTTCATCTCATACAAAATGGGAGCAAAACCAAAAGTGTTGCGTTTATATTTTTGTTGAGTATAACTTATGTACTAAAAGACAAGTGTGTGTGTGTGTGTGTGTGTGTATATATATATATATATATATATATATATATATATATATATATATATATATATATATATATATATATATATATATATATATATATAGTATTCCCTGCTCACTCGGTTGCCTCCGAGCTTTGAAAATTTGCTGAGGGGAAATCCCTACTTACACAATGACTCTATGTAAAAGGTTAATCTGTGTACTTATGGTGCTCAGATGGACCGTTAATAAGGAGAAAGTAGGGCTCAATATTAATCAAGATTCTACCCTCCAATACCTAAATCTTACAGGAAACTGATTTTAGCACTAACCAATATGATTTATAAGGGGAATGGCATGCATGGCGGCGGCGGGGGGGGGATTTTATGTTGGTAAAATTAAGTTGCAAGGTAAGGCTAGTACAGTGCATTCAAGAATTCAAGAAACTTTATTTGTTGTGCCAACTCACATTTACATGTTAATGGTATGAAATTAGTACCATTAACATTAAAGCCTTCTAAAAACTATAGATAGAAATATAAACTATTAAATAAATAAAATAAAAGCTGAAATTAGCCATGTTTAATACCAAATATAAGTGTGAACAGCAAGTAGATTATAATATTGCACTGGAAATTAAGTTAAAACCAACATTGCACGTATATTGCACACAGAAGATTATTGTACATGGGCAATTAAAGTGTTTTTAGTGCAGTTTATGTGATGGTGTAAGTTCTAGGGAGCATGACTCGAGTTCAACAGTCTAACATCCTCAGGGAAGAAGCTGTTTCTGAGCCTGGTAGTTCGACACTGAATGCTCCCAAGCTGCCTGCCTGAGGGGAGGGGCTGAAACAGACTGTGTGCTTGATGGGAGGAGTCCCTCAGAATGCGGAGAGCCCTTCCCATGCACCGTGATGAGTAGAGATCTGAGGTGGTGGGAAGGCTGCTCCCTACAGTTCTCTGTGCAGCCTTTACCACCCTTTGCAGAGCCCCCCTCTCAGCAGCCATGCCACACAGTGATGCAGGTGCAGAGGATGCTCACCACTGCACAGTGATAGAAGCTCCTCAGAACAGAGCTCCCAAGTCCGCCTCCCGCAGCTTCCTGAGGAAGTAGATGCACTGGTGGGCTTTCCTGATCAAACGGGAGGTGTTGGCACCCCAGGTGAGGTCACTGGGTATGTGCACACCCAGGTACCTAAAGCTGGAGACCACTTCCACAGCTGCCCCTCCGATGTACAGGGGAGGGGGAGGGCACTTGTTCTTCCTAAAATCCAGAAAGTATTCACAGCTCTTCACTTTTCCCGCTTTTTGTTAAAGCGTTATTCCAAAATGGGGCAAATTCATTTTTTTTCCTCAGAATTCTACACCCAACACCCCATAATGACAACATGAAAAAAATTTTCTTGAAAGTTTGCAAATTTATTAAAAAACAAAACAAAAAACAAACTAACTAAGAAATCACATGTACTTTGTTGATGCACCTTTGGCAGCAATTCCAGCCTCAAGTCTTCTTGAATGTGATGCCACAAGCTTGGTGCACTTATCTTTGGACAGTTTGGTCCATTCCTCTTTGCAGCACCTCTCAAGCTCCATCAGGTTGGATGGGGAGTGTCAATGCACAGCCATTTTCAGATCTCTCCAGAGATGTTCAATCAGATTTGGGTCTGGGCTCAAGGACATTCACATAGTCGTCCTGAAGCACTGTACTAGCTTTACCTTGCAACTTAACTTTACCAACATAAAATCCCCCCCCATGTGTGCCATTCCCCTCATAAATCATATTGGTTATTGCTAAAATCAGTTTCCTGTAAGATTTAGGTATTGGAGGGTAGAATCTTGATTAATATTGAGCCCTACTTCCTCCTTATTAATGGTCCGTCTATATGTACTCAGGATTTTATCCAACGCCATAATTCTTGGTTTAGAGGTCAACAGACGTGTTACTTAACAAAATGAAAGCTGTGACAGAGTCACAGATGGCGTCAAGTCAAGGGCGTCTCGAGCCCATCTAAGGCCGAATACTTTCTGTTTTTATTTTTACATTTATCTTCTTCTGTGGTTGAATTATGTTCTTGTTTATGAAATTACATCCCCACTCACGCTGTTTTAATTTGTGGACCACGTCTGCATTCATTGGCCAAAAAACGCACACCTGGACAGTGTAATGACGAGCAGGACGCCCGTCTCACTGCAATAAATATGAACTTACTTATGATCTTTATTTTTATGCAGACGACTGTTTGACTTATACGGTTGTTGACTCAGTTTTACGACATACTTTGAAACTACTTTGTGGACAATGTTGCGATGGGCTGTTTATAATGTGCAGGACAAAATATGAGACACACCTGTTATTTCACCTATATGGGACAAAATACTTGAAGCGTGCTACAATTATGTAAACAGGGCAGAATAAAAGCATTACTAACAACGACTGCAAATTTCATAAAGTGAGTATTTCTAATGGAGTTGTTGGATCGGCTCACAGTGACCCGTCGTGTCTATTTTTGCGACCACACTGTGTATTTCTTTTCATTTGGACAGCTCATGCCAGTTGGTCTTCTCACTAACTTTCCTCATTACAGTGAATCTTTCACCTTTTATGTGCTCGTCATTTATTCTCAGAGTTTGTTTGTGGGGCTGCAGAGCAGCGCGATGGGGGTCTGCTAGTTTGTGGGCTGGGAGCATGTCCAGATCCTTTTAATTAAGACCTAGTTTTTATGCACTTGATTAATCAGTGAAATCAGGAGACAGCAGTGGGAGGCTGCACACAGATTTGTCAATTTGTCCCTTAAAGGAAATGTATGCGTACACATAGTTGCATTTTGCCGTTGAGGGTGCAGCCGGAATTTGCATTTTGAAGTAAATTGGTCACTTTTTCATGGCAGTGAGCTGTCTGACCTCAGACTGAGCTGGAAAGTAATGGACACACACTCGCTGCATGCACATTCATGCACAGGATGTGATCTGTGTGTGTGTGTGTGTGTATGTATATATATATATATATATATATATATATATATATATATATATATAAACTCTGTAAGCATCCCACTGGTCTGCCCCATGCCAAGTTCTTACACAGTCTGTTTTATTTTATTTCCGCAGTTTCTTTGTGGGTGTATGGTGGTGGGGGTTGGGGGGGGGGGTCTCCAACTGAGTATTTTGTTTCCTGATTGTTCAGTCTGATGCAAAGAGACACATTTCAGAACCAATGTACACCTGTTGGGATTTGGGGGACATCAGGTGAATGAGGGACGATGAGGTGGAGGTGTTTTAATGATGAAAGGCTTCACCTCAGGGACCTGGGGTGGATTCCTGCTGCACCCACTCGCACACTTTGCGTGTAGGACTCTTTCCTCTCTGGAAAATGTCTCATGCCTGAGTTTGCCATCTAAATTCTAATGCCCCGTTGGACCATTGGCACGACACTGGTCGGTAGACAGTGTGTAGGGGATCCTCTTCTTTTTGTTCAGTCTTCCATCCGCACTGTAAAATGGAAAGGCTGAGTAAGTTCCTTTTGGACAACTGTAGCCTCAACATGGCAGCCTCCATGATTGGACCCACTCACGTATACTGTACTTTCCGGAGTATAAGTCACACTGGAATATAGGTCACACTAGTACAAAAATGCCTCTATAACAGATTAAAAATAAAAACCCATATAGGAGTTGCACTGGACTGTGGGTCGCATATGAAGGATTCATTCTGTGGTTATGAAAACACATCATATGGGAGGTGCTGAAAATGCTCCTCAGGGAGCTGGAGTGGATTCCTGCTGCTCCCACTTTTGTCATAATTAGTTAATTTTTCCAAGACCTTGATTAATAAAAAGTATTTCTGTGGATTTTTCATGGTAGGAAATATATAGTTGGTTTCACTGGCATGATATTTTGACAGCCTGCAGCAGGTTTGGTTTTGTCACCTTTACATTCTGTTCTTTACAAAGTGACAACCCTTACCAAAAAGTAGTATATGCAAGTATGTTTCAAGTATACTTCTAGTTTACTTTTTATATACTTATCAGTACTATTTTTTGGTAAGGGAAGACAAGTGTTTGACTGCAGTGTGTGTGTGTGTGTGTGGGGGGGGGGGGGTGGTGGTAATGAAACATTGCTGGAGGATCTTCTCCTCTCAGGAAATGAATTAGTCATCCCCCTGTCTCATCTGGGATGTGAAGGAGTCACATCGCTCCGGTGTGGATGGCAATATTAATTTAACATGACAGCACATTGATGGTCAATTTCAGTTTCACGGAGGCTGTTTAAGTGGAGTGGTGGAGTATTAATGTGATAAGATGAGAGAACTGAGGGGCGTTACATCTCTCTCCTATCTGCCATGTCCCATACACAGGCAGCCATCTGGACAAATCGGCTCCCCGCATGCTTCCCTCTCACCTCAACTTCAGGTTGCCACGTGTAAGTGAGAAAGACGGAGACAGAATGATTGTCTTTCCTTCTGTTTGACCATCTTTGAATTTAATGTGTGTATCTGTATGCACGTGTGTAGACATGAGGTGGGCTCATGATGTTGGTAAGATTGTTTGTTAGGATTTATTTATTTGTTTATTTGTGTGTGTGTGTGTGTGTGTGTGTATGTATATGTGTGTGTATATATATATATATATATATATATATATATATATATATATATATAAATCTCTCTCTCTCTCTCTCTCTCTCTCTCTCTCTCTCTCTCTCTCTCTCTCTCTCTCTCTCTCTCTCTCTCTCTCTCTCTCTCTCTCTCTCTCTCTATATATATATATATATATATATATATATATATATATATATATATATATATATATATATATATATATATATATATATATATATATATATATATATATATATATATATATATAAATCTTGTGTAATTTCATTTTTCTTGTGCACGTGTGTGAAGGTGTTTGAATTGTTCAGTACTGGACAGATGTCTTTGCCACATTTTATAAATGAAAAACAAGGGTCTTGCCTTAATTATAAAGTAAGACCCTCATTTTCAAGACATATTTGTGGAGAAGAAAACCAAATCTTATTTTTGAGAAAGAAAATGCTTTTATTTGAAAATAATGTTAATAAAGGTCCATTGAAAGAGGAAAAACGGGCTCAATTGCATAAACCAGTAGTACAACAAATGGCGATGCCATAACCAGTGCATTCAGTTCTCCATAGCCAGAAAATTCAGTGCATCTTCTTTGCTAGTGTTTGGATTGTAACAAGAGGTTGATGCATAATGTGTATTAACATGAGTTCTGAGGATGATACAACTCATTTAAAGGATTGCAATCAATCAATCAATCAATCAATTTTTTTATATAGCGCCAAATCACAACAAACAGTTGCCCCAAGGCGCTTTATATTGTAAGGCAAGGTCATACAATAATTATGTAAAACCCCAACGGTCAAAACGACCCCCTGTGAGCAAGCACTTGGCTACAGTGGGAAGGAAAAACTCCCTTTTAACAGGAAGAAACCTCCAGCAGAACCAGGCTCAGGGAGGGGCAGTCTTCTGCTGGGACTGGTTGGACCATATGTTGGTCTTAGCCACACCTCCCTTGCATGCTTGCAGTTAGCCCAAAATGCTGCCGTTCATCTTTTAACAGGCAACTTCAATGGAGATCATAGTTCTCTTGTTCTTGCCTCTCTACACTGGCTTTTGGGTCCTTTTAGGATTTATTTTAAGATTTTATTGTTTGTTTTTAAGTCTCTTCATGGGTCTGTACTGACCTACATATTCGACCTGTTGAAGCTGTGTGTTCTGTTGAGGTTGTAGGTCTGTGGACCAGCTGCTCTTAGTCCTCCCTAAAACAAACTAGGGGTGACTGTGCTTTCTTTGTTGTAGCTCCCAGACTTCGGAATGAACACCCTCTATATGTTAGGTTGGCCCCCATGTTACCTGTTTTTAAGTCTTTTTAAAACGCATCTTTATTCCTTGGCCTTTGTCAGAATGATGTTGGTATGTTCTTGGGCATTGTGGCTCTTGTTATGTCTTTTGTTTGTATTTACTGTTGTTTATTGCCTTGTTTATCTGTTGTACAGCACTTTGCATAGGCCGTAGCAAAACTGCTGTTTTTTTAAGTGCCCAATAAATAATGATGGGCTGGATTGGACTGGAATAAGGCGGGAAGTGAAAGGATACAGTGCGTGGCGTGGTGTGATCCTGTTGCATTCTTTTTTTTATCAAGGTAGAATCCAGTTTTGAAATAAATTGCAGGGGTTGTCGGGGGGTAGTTGTTGTACTGCAAGACTTTTTTCAAGTGCAGCTGAAACTCTGGATGACAAGCACAACTCTGTTATGTAAGTACACAGAGGCAACATAATAAACAGAGTCAGTATCCAGATACTTATACTGTAGACAGACATGCTGAAAATTTTACTCAGATGCTTGTAAAAGTGTACAGAGACAAACATGGACAAATACAAAGAAACTACAGGATGGGCATTGATCTTTTAGTCTTGAAGAGGTCAGATTTGTTTTTACACACCTACCCCCCCCCCACCTCCGTGTTTATGAGTGTTATTAGTCCAAGTTTGCCTTTCAATCTTAGTTACCATCTTAAAATTAGATGTGTCATACTTCCAGCTCACAGCAAGTGACTCGTGTATGAACAAATTAGTAATTTCCACAAAGTGCTTCATCAAATCAGCAGCTGCCCCCGGAATAAATATTACAGAATGTCTCAGGATAGAAGGTGAGGATTTGTTCAAAGAAGCATGTGTAGATATCACGTTCAGCCCGTTATGCAAAATGTGCACTTTATCTGCCAAATGCATTGTTGTATTATTATTATTATTATCATTATTATTATTTAAAATTGTTAAGTTGAGTAGCTGAAGTTTTGTAAAACCAAAGAGGATAGATGGTGCATGACACGGATGCTTGCAGGGCAGGTGCAGCAGCCCTTGCAGCAGTGCCATTAAATGACAAATGGCAGGCAGAGGCTTTGCCACTCTCTCAAATTCTGTCCCGCCCCCTGGACTTATTAATGACAATAATTAGGGAGAAACCTCCCTGCGAAAACCGCCAGAGTGATTAGCGCTTTAATGATGGAATGGGAGGTAGTAAGCGTACACAGAATTGATTTACGTTTTCACCCTGACCTTTGGAATCCAATTTATTCATCCACAGGCAAAGGAAGAGTAGGTAAGAGATGAAGGAAAAACAACACAGACACAGCCAAAGAAGAGAAGGCTTACAGGACACTTTATTTTGTGACGATAGACCGAAAAGTAAATGTCATACAGGTGGACAGTTGAATCCCAGTGTGGACTTGGTATAAATTGATGCAAACATAGTATAATCTTCAGCTCCACCTTGTAGTGCAGTGGGGTCCGGAGCAGCACGTCCCTTGGAGACCCCGAGGTGTTACACAGACTTTGTGTTGTTGTTGTATTTTAACTTGACTTGTGTTACTTTGTTTTGCAGGTTCCAGACCTTTCAAGTGTAAGATTTGTGACTTTGCAGCTGCCCAGTTGGGAGACGCCAGGAATCACGTTAAGAGACACCTCGGCATGAGGGAGTACAGATGTGACATCTGTGGGTGAGTTTCACAGACTTGCACCTTTTAAATATAACGCGATGCTGAAATACCCGCGGCCGTATGAGTATTGTCTCATGTACAGTTTGGACATGTTCAATAAAACTCCTCTATCAACCAATCAATCAGTTATTAACAATATTTTATTTATGTTTAATGGCGTCTGCAGGAGGGCGTGTGTGTGTGTGTGTGTACACGTACGTGACCTTTTGATGAGCGGACGTTAGCTTTGAGTTAGCAGAAGTTAGCGTGCACCCTGATGTCTGCAAGATGTCAGAGGTGTCATCAGGTTACAAAAACAGTGTTTTCAGTACTAGAGCTGTATAATAAATGACAGAGATTATATTTAGGACAGCACGGTGGCTTAGTGGTTAGCACTGTTGCCTCACAGCAAGAAGGTTATGGGTTCAATTCCCGCCTGTGGCTGTTATATGTGGAGTTTGCATGTTCTCCCGGTGTTTGCGTGGGTTTCCTCCGGGTGCTCCGGTTTCCTCCCACATCCAAAGACATGTGGGTTAGGTGGACTGGAATCTTTATATTGTCCGTAGGTGTGCGAGTGGGTGTGAATGTGTTTGTCTTTTTGTGGCCCTGTGACAGACTGGCGTCCTGTCCTGGGTGTACCCAGCCTTGCACTCTGTGACTGCTGGTATATGCTCCAGCCCCCTGCGGCCCTTAATTGGACTAAGCAGTTGAAGATGGGTGTGTGAGTGTGAGTGTGTGAGATTATATTTACACACACAGTGTCACCTTTGCCCTTAAAAAAAAAAAAAAAAAAAGAACAGAATGAAACAGAATATGACTTTTTAAACTCTTAAAATAGGTCCAGGTTAGCTGTCTCTGAACTTGTCCCAAGAATGTTCCCTGTGAATTTGAAGACTGTGGCAGTAACAGGACTGGACTTATGCTGAGCAAAGACAGACAGACAGACAGACCGACAGACAGACCGACGCAAAGTCTTCGCAATGCCCAATGGCCATATTTGATGGCCTCGGGTAAATATGAATAAAAATGTGTTATTTAAAACTGCTCCCGAATTCACCATTTATTTAACACAAAGTCATTCCAGTGGTACCCAAGGATCCTCAGAAAAGACCTCGCACCAGACTTCTAGTTGTTGCCTTAGGTTGCTGGTGAGCATCTGAGACTCACAACCGCACAGTAAGACAGAAAGGAGACACTAAGACCCAAAGACTTGAACCTTCATTCTCTGGTAAAGGTATTGGCATCACGGAAGTCCTCCGTCCCACAACCTCATGACCCCATAAGCTCTTCCCAGGTGTCTCTCAATCTCAGTAGCCTTGGACCCAAAGATGGCAGTGCCTGCCGGCATTCTTATGAGGCACCTAGTGTCCAATATAGAGAATAGTCCTGTATGTTTAAGTTGAAGTAGCTGGGTGAGGACCCAGTCATCACTCTGTCAGCAAGCACTGGCAACTTGAATTTGGTAAAGGCGGTGGAGGTCGGTGAGCATTGGTGTAATGTGACCTTTTGGATTGATTGAATACCAGATGTGCCACTGTATATTGGACCATCGGTAAAAGTGTGACTGCATATGCTGGGAGTCCCACGAGAAGGACATTGTAGTAGTCAAAGACAGAGATAACCAAAGAACCAGGAGCTGGGTGGCATACTGAGTTAGGTAAGGTGTTATTTTTCATAAATTATTTTTTAGCTTTGCAGTAATTATTACATTTGGGACTTTCTTCTGATTATTGTATGAATAAGTCTTTTTTTTTATTTGTTTTTTTCCCCTTTCCTAAAAGGATAAATGTAACACTCGTAGTCAGCTGTTCTTTAAAATTAGTGGCATAAGAAATAGTTTGGTTTCTTCGTCATTTCATGTGCATATAATCCTAATTGGATGTTTGTGTGGGTAACAATGTGCCCCTTAGTACTCGGTAGTGAAAGAGTGGCGTTATAATCCCAGACCCTCGGCCCCCCTACGTGTGGACCATATGTTGTGTTCCTGTGGTGGACCTCCTCACTGCCGTGCCATGTTCAGACGGACGTGTTAAGCTGTTTTACATGCGGTCGGGGAATAGAGGGGAAAGTGTGGGATTTCAGCTTTGTGCCGCGGCTACACGCCCGCTAAGATGAAGACATATGCAGACTTATTACTTTCTCCCTGCGTGTAATTCTGTTCAGCCGTTCTGTTTAGTGGAGTCGCAGGCTGAATTTGTTCTTCTGTGTTTATTTGCTCCTGCTGATGTTGGCAAACAGATTACAGGAGGCGCGAACAAGCTTCGGTTTAAACTTTGCTTCTCCTTTAATGAGAGGAAAGTCTCGCTTTTCCCAAGCCCTCCAGCTGAAAACCTCTTCTTCTCCCAAGTGCTGCTGCTAACGCGTCGGGCTTCGACCAGCCGGTGCTCGCACAAACGTACATGCACATACATAAAGAGCAGTTCTCCAATATTCTTTTAAATGGGACGACTAAATACACCCCCTGGTTTCACAAATCACTCGAATGGAGGTGCCGGGTCCTGCCAGTGCCATCCGGCGGTGACAAATCGGCCCTGTGTGTGCTCTCAGTCCTGACTGATCACCAGGCCGGCCCTCCATCTGACTAAAGAGCAGCAAATACAAAGAACCACCCCCCCAGAAACTCCCTCATTACGAACAAACACACACACACTTATAGCTGCTCTCCTTCCCAAAGTTTTCACATCCGATGATGCGTCAATCTGAATCTAAAGCAGGTTTGTAACGGACGGCCGTGTTTCAGCTGTAAAGTGTCACGTGATCACACGGTGTGATTTGGCTCATCGAGAAAAGTGAGATTATGGTGTGATTAACTTCACCTCTGTAATCATAATTTATCATTACTGTCTGTCAACTTTTTTCTGCAGAAAACAAACAAACTTAATAAATAAACAAACCAATAAAAATGAAGAAGTAAATTCATCATCGTCTTTAAAAATGTGTGGGGAAAAAACAAAACAAGTAAAATTTAAATATTATTTTTGAAATGGTGGTTTCTGAACAAAGGAAGGACTCTGTATCTGGTGAAATATGTACAATTATTTAACAGCTAATTAGATCCTTGTCACTTGATTGGTGGTTGGTTTGTATGCCACATGATAGTGATCATTTGTCTTATTTGCAATTTTGTTCCATTTACGGTGCAATTTTGGTTCCATACGTTTTGCACCATTGCACACCACGACCACCTTAAGGTAAAAGTAAGACGTATTGCCTTTGCGTACATGCAGTGATCAAGCATTGAAGGACCGCGCGCTCACACTAGCACTCTCACAACCTCTGACACAGCGACATCTAGGGATGCACCGATCCTGATACCAGTATTGGGTAGCGGCTGGATCCCGTATTCATTTACTCGTACTTGTAATCCTAAAATGTCTCTGATACTACATGACCGATACCACTTTACAACAGCGTGATGTCAACCTCTCAATGTGGGTTTTTCACGCACACACTCTGAAATTTCCAGATGATAACCTCTAGTTTTTTCATACGTTTTGAACACTGCAGCTTAAACAATGATGCAGCTAATTTATGGATTTTTACAGGCTTTCATGTAATTTACTCATAAGTCGAAATACGTGCGTCAATGCTGTCCATTAACTGGCTGAAACCCGCGGCCCTCATGCGGAGAAAATTCACACGGAGTAAATTAAAACTCTCACCTGTTTGTGGAATTCATCATCATCCGTTCCTGAAGAAAAATAATCCACAAAGCCTCCTGAGTCTGGAACACAACATCTGAAAACACTTAAATTCCTCATACGGCTGAAAAAAAGTTCCTCTGTGAGTTTGGAACTTTGCGCCGCAGTTTCTCCGTCAGAACTCAGATCATGGTTTCAGCAATGGAGACTGTCCATCAGGTTGGTGAGTTTCAGCCCTTGGTGTGGGTGTTCAGGCCGATGTGAGACCGGCTCGGTCCGCTACAGGTGTAATCCGTTTGCGGAATTTCTGTGGCGCTGGGTTCGGACCCTCCGCTCACCTCCACGAGCTACACTTTGTGCCAGGAATTGAGTCACTGCGCTTTAAAGACTCACTTACCACAAGCAAT
The DNA here is from genome assembly GCF_902500255.1 of Thalassophryne amazonica. NCBI lineage: Eukaryota > Metazoa > Chordata > Actinopteri > Batrachoidiformes > Batrachoididae > Thalassophryne > Thalassophryne amazonica. The sequence continues at coordinate 116,565,693 of NC_047109.1, read as the reverse complement.
GGGCAAGTCTGTCTGAACGTGAGGAAATTATCCCATGAGTCACAAAGGAAAAATAAAATAATGTTAAAATTACTCCATTTTACCTCTGTGTGTTGCGGAGATACCGCGCGACACCGTGTTTGTGTGTGCGCACACACACCGCGCTCATCAATATTACGTGTTTCACCTTTGGGGAAAAAGAAAACATTTAGTTTGTATTTGTGTATGTTTGTGTGTGTGGATAAAAACAGAAACAGGCTCACAGCTGATAACACAGAGAAGTTGCTTTTCATGAAAAAGAATCTGCCCCTCACATTTTCATAAAAGGCTTGTAGTCCTCACAGACATAAGTAAAGTTATTTATGGACAGTTTCAGTTCAGTTATTGGTGTGGTATATTTTGTGGTGCTGACGTCCACAGATTAAGGCCCGGTCACACGGCACTTAACGAAGGGCAAGGAAGCCCAAACAAAACAAGAAATCTGGACTTTTGTTGACATCATTTAACCTTCGCACAGCTTTGTTCCTGCAGCTGGCGCTTCGTTAGGATTTTTAAACTGTTGAAAAATTTGAACGAATGCCGCTGAAAACCTCAATTCTTCTGTATTTTGTTTTGCTGTCATGCTTGACGTTTTTTTTATTGTTTGCTTAGTTTTTGTAACGTTAGCGTTTAATTTGACTTTGTTCAACCAGCTGAATGTTTTCACACAGTATAGAAGCTGGTTTGTGAGCACTTTAGTGGAGGAGTTGCCACTCCTCCGTGGCAGTGCTGGTGTGTGGTGTGGGGCTTCTGCCGCTGCGTGTGATGTGGCGAGTGCTACTGTGGTCATGCCATGGTACTGGCCGCTAGCACACAGCAGTGCATGATAGTGGTGTTGTTCCAGCGCTACGCGCACATGAGGAGAGAGTTGCTGCACAAAAAGTCCCGTCGGAGCTGCAGCATTTTGTCCATGACCTCTGAAGGGCTTGCTGTCCTCCAGAGCCTGCTGGCCTTGTCAGTGCCTGACAGTTGAGGAAGTGATCCTTGATCACTGCATATTTGTTCTTCGCGGGAGGGCTTTGCAGGAGCGTGATCAGCCTTGCTTGTTTCTGTGGACTTGCTGACAGCTGATACGATTGTTGATGGCTGTGTATTTGTTCGCAGCAGGGGCTTTGTAGGAGCACGATCAGCCTTGTTTAACCCAGTGTGATCAGCTGGAGAGAAGGTGAAGCACGCGCGTGTGTGTATGTGTCTGTCTGATCCACATACACAGCGCCTGTGCGTGCGTGCGTGAGGTGATCAAAAACGGCAGGGTTTTGAAAAAAGGCAAAGCGAGAGAGACAGCGCTAGCTATCTCTCTCGCGCTCCCTCGGTCTCGTACACATGCATTTCAGGTGTACAGACAGAGATTACATTTTGGTATTTGAGAAATATTTGGGGTGCTTGCAGTGTGTATTTTGATGGCGTATTAGCATCTGTGGTTAGTGTGGTGTTTTTGTTCTTGTTTTTGTGAAAAATGCAAGGCATCTTATGAATGTTGAACAAGTGTTTCAGTTTTTTATTTTTTTTTAAGTTGGAGGGCGCAGCGCATCGTCAGAGTCTGAACCAGACAGTGAGGATTCTGATGATGGAGCTGATCCCTCTTTTTGTTCTGGACGAGGAACCAGAGCAGGTGGATCCACTGACGTGTGCACAGATCTCCACAGTGGGTCGGATCATGTGCTTCTGTTTGCAGCTGAGTTCTGGAACTTTACTTTTTTTCCCCCAATTCATGCATGGAAAAAATAATATCCAAAGGCACACTGCCATTGATTGGTGCGTCGTTGACCTCTGAGACGATGTGGTTACCTGGGCTGTGACACTGAGGCAGCGGGTGAGATCACGGTGTCCACCTCACTTTAGCCTTCGCTCGATGTTGTTGGTCTGTTCTCGGGAGCAGGAGAACAGTGTTGATTGTTAGAGATCATATTGTTGTGGCATTTAATTAACAAATGCAAATGCAAGGCCAGAGCTGATTGGAACCCGTGACCACTCTGCCAATCAAACCTGAGTGGTTTGGTCAGTGCCTTGCTCATCATCGCTCACACTTTATAGGCTTTCTGTCTGCTCACTTTCTCCGCATTTCTTTGTCTTTCTTCTCCACCATCTGTAACCCTGTCTGTGTCTTTATTCTCAAACAAGAACTCCCAAGGTGGGAAAAAAGGAGAACTATAACACAAATTGGCTGCTAGCATTCACAATAAGATTTCTCATTTTTAATTGGTTAAAAAAAGTGATGTTTCCGCATGTGAGACGGCAGATTGTTGCATTTTCTCTTGGCGTGTGTTTTTTGTCCACAGTGGGACTCGGCCACTTAATGAGTCTCCTCCGCCTCTCCTCCATCATGTTGCGGAAAGTCGGTGGATTCAGCGTTTCTGCCCTCGCCGCTCCCTCGCGCTCTCCAAAGGTGCAGCGGACATCCGCTGCTGTTGTAGGTGCTAAATTATGCATAAACAGTCTAAATGCTTTGAGGCATTGGTTTAATATCGTGGCTCGGGCCGTAGAAATATTAACACCATCACGGACACCGATTGTCCTCTTGTGGACGGCCGTTTTTATGATTATGGGTCATAAGTCGCCCGTTTCACAGTGTCGCGTTCAAGAAAACTTAAAAAAACATTTGCTTTCCTGCGACACAAAAAAGTTTGCAGCTCGGCAAACTTCGTCTTCCCCACAGAGAAAGCTGCGTGGTGGTTTCTCCCCTTCTGCCCTTCCCTCGTCTCGGTGTTGACTTGGTGTTGGGGGAGTATATAATAGATATAGTTTCATGTCGGGTGTGTGATTTGACTCTTAACAGGATGGGGCTGGCTCATGTCAGCGTTATTATGTCCCCCCTGTCTTGTCTTTCCGAGAATAGCCCATCAGTTCCGCCCTGCGTGGCTCATCTGCAGTAATGTGCCTTAATGCCCGAGCCTGTGTGAGGAGCACGAGGCCTGGCAGTGACAGTGGAGGAGCATCTTAGCTTGCTGCTTATCCAGAGAAAGCCGTCACTTAACTCAGCCCCCTCTATTGTCTGTCCACACCCCTCTCCTTCTCCACTGACATGATTCTCTATAATCCTTAAAGAGATTCTGCTTAGAACTCCCCGAGAACTATTTTTGTTTTTCTCTCTCTCTCTCTCTTCTTTCCTTCCCTCCCATTTAAACATTAATGGTTGTTGCAGATGAAGAGCGGGATCCCTGTGAGGATGATTATAATGTCACTCCACTGATCTTCCGCCGCCCTGAAATAATTGTACATCATCGCTTCATAACGTGTCACAGGGACACGTTGGTGGCGTGCAATTAAAACCGCAGAATACAATACACCAAATTACTGCCTGTCAGGCGTATGAACAACACACTCGGTGTTTGAGTTACACTTAATCATCACGTACATTAGCGATTTAGCAAAGACACCCCCCGCCGCTGTGCTTATCCACCACCAGCGTGAAACCCGCGGCTCCTTAAAGGCAGAGGCATCTGTGATACAGCAGCTCCAGGGTATCTGTGCCATTTTGTTCCTGAGACCTTTTGAAGGCTCATAATGTCCTGAATGATTCCGCGGCATGCGCGTCATGCGTTAGGAACTAGAAGCAGGAATCCTGAATTTGTTATCACACAACAGATGCAAACTGTAAATATGAATATGCATTAGCTGTTTGGAATCTGACTTGTTCGAGGGGAAAAAAAAAAATTTGTATGTTTTTGCAACCTTTGGATGGTTTCAAATATGCAGAAGATGATCACAAGACAAACTCACAGATTTGCTTACATACTTTTTTATAATCGTGATGCAAATTCAAGTTTACTTTATGAATGTTTGACTAAAGAGGTTTCAAACTGGTCTTATTGGTGTGTATTTCTCAATTTCTGCACATTTAACAGAAACCACACAACTACATATGGGGGGGGGGGGGGGGGGGGGGTTGCCCCTTGAGGGTTTGCTTGTTGTTTTTAAAGATATGACATTTTAGATTAAAAATTCTAAAATTATGTACTTTAAATTCACACTGAAAACAAATCTCGTCAACATCACATAAATTTAATAGAATTAATCAAAACCAGTATGTGGCCCCTGTAAAGTCTGAGCTGGAGACCCCTGAGCAGAGAACAATGCAGACAGTGGAGACAAAAAACAGGATTTATTCTATCACTCAGTCACAGATAAGTACAGAAGTCCAAACATTATTATAGTCTAAACACAGATAACATTGAGCAGGAAGTCCGTACAGTGTTATCGTCCAGCTGGAAACAAGCAGACTGTACGGCCGTGACTACAGGCTGCACGCAGGAATTCAAAACCAGAGAATCAGTATCAAGGCACAAACACACCGAGTTGACGGAACCGGAATCAATCAGCAGGCAAAACTCAGGAATCTCGAAGGGACAGCTCAGGTAGAACAAGCACGGAAAGAGAACGTGAGCAAGCAGGCATTGTAGCTAGATAATCTGATGCTGGAGTGAAGAAGGAGTGACTGTTATATAATGTTAGGAACAGTTAATGTGTAAGTGTACATGGGACCAGAAAACCTGAGGACAGGAAGTAAAGCCGCAGAAACAAACAGAGCTGTTGTCACAATAAGAGCATGATGAGAGCAACCATAATGCATGTGAGAAAAACAACCCAAAGATCAGAACTGACCACCATGAATGTGAACAACCCCATTAATTTAATAACTAAATCATCACTATTACAGCCCCATTTTCTTGAGACACATCAGGGGATGGATACATGATTACTGCCCAGTCACTGATTTACATCAGTCTATAAGAAACATAATCAGTGTGGAACTGTGTGGTCAACAACTCTGGAGCAGGTAGTTCTCAAAAACTGAGTGACTGTGGAGGAAGAAGGCTGGTGAAGGAAGCCACTAAGACACCCAGACAACTCTGATATAGAAGCTTCTCTTACTGATTGCCGAAACTGTTCATTGAGCAACTTTTGTTGAAAACCCAGCTTCATGGTGAAGTCAAAGAGGATTTTCACACACAAAATAAAACCGCTCAGATGTTGTCTCAAGTCTCTCATGTGCCTTCTGGCAAACTGTAACTGGAATTGTTTGATGCCCGACTCCACCATGAAACTGTGTAACAAACGTTGCACTGTGACCAGTCTGTCCAATCACCTCCACGACAATCTGAAAGTCCTTCGGAGTTGTTTTTGGTGTCTTGGTGGCTTCCCTCACTCGGTATTTGAGACCTGGTTGTTCCAGGCAGATTTATCTGAATTATGGAGAACCTGACTTGAAACATTTGCTCATTCCATGTGAATTTTCCAGAGACTCTTTAGAAACATTTGATGATGTGGAAATGTTCATGTGTTCATCTCCCCACTTGTCTAAAGAAAACTGGCTGTGAAAGTGATGATATAATTGTGTTACATGAGCAGGGGCTTCATATTGTAAAAGATTTGTTTTCACTGTGAATTTAAAGGGGATTATTTTAGAAATATATTCATTTTTGTTTTTTGTTGCCATGAAAAAATTAATTGTTTAATAAAAAAACAACAAAAACCTCAAGGCGGCACAAATGTATGCTGCTCATCTGGGATCCCTCAGGAAGAGTTCCAGGATTTGGTGACCTGGATAACCGGCAGAAAATTAATGAATAACTATTTTCTGGGAAGGTGATGGTCTAGTGGTTAAGCATTGGGTTTGAGACCAGAGGATACTCTGTTCAAACCCCTGTCTGCCTGGAAAAATCACAAAGGGCCCTTGAGCAAGGTCCTTAATGCCCAAGTTGCTCCTGGTGTGTAGTGAGTGCCTTGTACGGCAGCACCCTGACATCAATGTGTGAATGGGTGAATGTGAGGCATTATTTTAAAGCACTTTGAGCCACACTTTATAAATGCAGTCCATTTACCATTTTACCGTTTTTTTTTTTTTTTTTTTTTTTTTTTTTAATTTCCCTTTAAAAATGCTTCATTTTATTACTTTTTTTGTGTGTGTGTGAGGGGGCACCGCATTTCTGTCCACCAGGAAGATGTATTCGTGCTTCAGATTGTTGTTCTGGGACGTGAGGACATGGTCCTCATCAGTCTGTGTAGTCCTCTTTACCAAAATAAACCCATTTGGCTCAGATGCGTTTAAGTAAATTTAGTGCAGCATTATCGCAAATGAAATAAGTAATGCTAAAGGTTGTTTGGGAAATAATGCAGAAAGTCTGGTCTGGAAAGGTTAAGTATGTGACGACGCTGTTGTGACGATAACGAGGGCTGCGCGTGGCTCGGAGAGCTCGGCGTTCTGGTTTGACTCGGCGCTCGGTGATCGCTCTTTATGACTGAGACAGCTTTACAGCCTGTTACCCCCCATAACACGATAAAGCGCAGCATAATGGATTGGATGTGTTTAGTAGCCTTAGGCTAATGTTTGTAAAATTAATGTTTTTTTTTTCTTCAAAGAAAAAAACCCAACACAGGGAAACAAGAGGGGAAATGTCAGTATATCAAAATAAATCTCTATAGGTAGAGTTTTTATGTTTGCTGTGGAGCCGGAGTGTCAAACATCATTTCCGTATATGTGGCGATGTCTCCTCCGTTATCTGTAAGCTAAAGCGACGACGACAAACACGCGGCTTAATTTCTGTTTTGATCGTGAGCCCGACGCTCAGCGGAAAGCGGCTCAGCGGCAGTCAAAACAGTACTGTGGCGTGAAATTTGTGTTTCAAATTACAGCGAACAAACACTTGGGGGAGGTGAGTTTGTTTGCTGGGTCAGGCTCATTTTGGTGAAAGGACGGTTTTAAAGAGTTGGAACGAGACTCTGCTCAGCATCTCTGGAATCAGGAGAGAAAATGCAGGAATCTCTGTCAGCACTTCAGTCCCATTAGGGTTTAATAACTATCTCATATTCTTTAGTGGGTCCACAACAGGGGTCTGGGGGGGGGGGGGCTTCATTATCAAAATATTTCCCTTTAATCAAAAACAAACAAAAACAAAGCACCCCTGATGCTAAACAGCAAGATCAGTAGTTCCGCTAAGGCGCCAGCACAGCATGTAGTTTTATGGTGGTGTCTTACACACTCGTGAGGACTCCTGGGCGCCGCTTTGAAACTTTACACTTTTCCTGCATGTTGTTTTTCCCTTTAGAACTCTCCTCTGGTTTTACGCCACTTTACAGTTAGATGGAGAATTAACATTAGTAAAAAAATCAATTCAATCAATCAATTTTTTTTTATATAGCGCCAAATCACAACAAACAGTTGCCCCAAGGTGCTTTATATTGTAAGGCAAGGCCATACAATAATTATGTAAAACCCCAACGGTCAAAACGACCCCCTGTGAGCAAGCACTTGGCTACAGTGGGAAGGAAAAACTCCCTTTTAACAGGAAGAAACCTCCAGCAGAACCAGGCTCAGGGAGGGGCAGTCTTCTGCTGGGACTGGTTGGGGCTGAGGGAGAGAACCAGGAAAAAGACATGCTGTGGAGGGGAGCAGAGATCGATCACTAATGATTAAATGCAGAGTGGTGCATACAGAGCAAAAAGAGAAAGAAACAGTGCATCATGGGAACCCCCCAGCAGTCTACGTCTATAGCAGCATAACTAAGGGATGGTTCAGGGTCACCTGATCCAGCCCTAACTATAAGCTTTAGCAAAAAGGAAAGTTTTAAGCCTAATCTTAAAAGTAGAGAGGGTGTCTGTCTCCCTGATCTGAATTGGGAGCTGGTTCCACAGGAGAGGAGCCTGAAAGCTGAAGGCTCTGCCTCCCATTCTACTCTTACAAACCCTAGGAACTACAAGTTCCTAGGGTTTGTAAAAAAATGTGACTTGTATTGCAAATATATTTAAGTAAGTATGTAACTGGGGACCTTCTGCACTGGAAGCAAGTGCACATAACCGCTTATCCACCACACCTGTCCATTATATTGTTAACATGGTTATCGTGACAATCCCCCGGTGGTGAGGAAGATTGCCTCTTGGTTGAGTCCTGGATGGGATGGTGGATGCGGAGACAACTTGCCCAGTCTAGATGTGCAGCGTGTTCTACATCCAGGGTTGACCTAGAGACACCTATGCGTGGGAATGTCCTTGCACAGTGACAAACACACGGTCCTCGACTGATACTTACCCTGGTCCGATGGGTGGGAAATCCCAGGGGATCAGTACATTATGCCCACAAAGTCCTGTCTGTTTGATTAGTGTGAGCTCTCTGTGGCCTGGACCATCCTGCTGGCACGGCCCTGATTGAATTTTCAGAGGTGTTCTGCAGCACGGCCTAGCTGGAACCATGCTCCAGATGAACAGAAGATTGAAACACTAATGAGTCCAGGTTCCTGTGGAGTGTGTGCTCACTCAGTGGCAAATAAAAATATGCTCCTCCTTGATCAAAGTCATTCCAAAAGTACCCAAGGATCCTCTGAAGAGACCTGCTACTGTAGACATCTAGTGGAGGCTTTAGGTCATTGGTTAGCATCCAAGTCTCACCACCGTGGAGTTAAATAGGAAACACCAGAACCCAAAAAAACCCTGGACCTTTGCAAAGATTGCACTTTGGGCAGTGACCTCATGACTCCATGAGCTCTTCCCACTCCACACGCGATCTCAAAGACTGAGCACCCAGAAACACGGATGAAAATGTCCCTGCTGAGATCAGTGAGTGTCTCCACAGTTTCAACACTTTGACCACATACAGATACACTTCTGACAGCTGAGTCCAGGAAGTCATTGAAAGCCTGGATCTTAGTCTTGATCCAGAACAATTCACAAACCCAAACACTCACAATTCATAATTCATTTATTAGTGTGAAATAATTGTAGAAAAGTACATAAAACGCACACATCATATATGTGACCAAAAGCCACAAGCCCAGAAAACCACGAGTGCAAAACATGTGTACATGATACAGTAATACCTAATACTACTAAAACACACAAATACACACAGTAATTACCACATGAAATATAAAACCAAGACTAAGTCACAAAAACAAACAGATTTCTCATCCAACTTCTCAAGTTTTGTAATCAGAGTAATCATTGATTCTGTGGGATCAATCGATACCTTTTCCCCTCCATAGGCGCCTTTTTATCTTTTTATATGTTGGGATTTTTTTTCCTTAACTACTTTGTAATGAAAAAAGCATTTGAATGTAAGGTTGAAAGCTGTTTGTAGAATTTATGTTTATGATTTTCCAGCAACTCAACCAAAGGATTAATCAACGAATCAGAAAACAATAAAATGTGTGTGTGTGTGTGTTTAGTTTAGGCCTCACAGCTGGTCGCACAAAAAGTCATATAGACTTTGAAGTCGCTGAATTATTTCAAAATGTTGCTGAACGCTGTTCTGCGGAGCTAATCGTGATGTGGAGAGAGAAAAAAAGAGAGAAGTTAATGAGTGATTAACAACAGCAATTAAAAGATGAAGAGGGAGGCAGATGAAAAAAGGGTGTAATTAAAACATCAGTCCTCTCATTGTCAGAAGTGCGAGTGTCACCCATTGTGCGCTTATTAAAAAGCGAGGTGGAGGGGACGGACCGAGCGGGCGCTTCTTTCCAGCACACCAGAGTGTCTGGTAATCTGCTCGTGGATGGAGCTGGGAAGGCCGTAACTCACGTTTAAGTGTTGGGGCCGTGTCATCGCAGGTTCACAGTCATGCATTTCCGTGTTGACACCCATCGGGGCGGTGGGTATTTTGCAGCCAGGAGTAATTTCACTTAATTAATGGGATGCATATTTGATGGAGGAATAAAATATCCCAACTCAGCAAAGTGGAAAAGGGGGAAGATTTAGTAGGAGTTAAAGGTGGAGAGGAGAGTAATTTGTGCGTTCAGTTACCCACTGCTTGAGAGACAGAACGGAAGAAAGCAAAGGAGCAGCGGCGGGGTTAGAGCTGATAAAGATGGCAGTGGTGGAATGGAGGAGCGGACGGCTGAGAGATGGATGGTTGACACCAAGCTGAGCTGGAGTGTGGGGGGAGTGGGCTTTCTCTCCATCGAGAGGGCCGTCAGACTGACAAAGTTTGATTTAATTGATATCACGGCCGAGCTCCTTCCTCAGCTCAAACAGACACATTACGCCGGTTTGCAAACTGGTGGCAGAGCTGCAGCCTGCCAATGACGGTTTTAATATTCATGAGGGGGCTTTTAAGGGTGTTCAGCAACCGTCTCCCCCTTCTGCCACTGACGGGCTTTTACTACCACACACTTACACGCCGCCTTTTTTTTTTTTTTTTTTTTTTTTTTTTTTTTTTTTTGGAGACAAACTGGTGGCCTGACGAAAAGCTGTCGTGCTGCACTTAATCTCCCCTGGCACTTTTTAATTGACTTCCTGTAGGTATAGATGATCTTCACTGTGGATCTGCCACTGAGGTGTTTGATACCATCCTGAAGACTGGCATCTGAGAAGCTTATAGTGGGACTTCATGCTTCTATCATCTTTCTCCCCTTCTTTTCTTTCAGCTTTCTGCGTGTGATGAACAGACGTATGGTTTGAACACAACAGAGGTTAATGGAATCCCTATTTTTCACATTTTGGATGGTGACAAATAAATAAAATATAGCACAGTGATACCCTCAGCCGTATGAGCATTGTGTGGTCTAGATGGTCTAGTGGTTAATCATTGGGCTTCAGACCAGAGGATCCTCGGTTCAAATCCCAGTCTGACCAGAAAATCTATGAGCATCATTGGGCAAGGTCCTTAATCCCCTGGTTGCTCCTGGTGTGTAGTGGGCGCCTTGCATGGTAGCAGCCTCACATCAGGGTGAATGTGAGGCATTATTGTGAAGCGCTCGGACTGTCTGATGGAGATGGAAAAATGCTATATAAATGCAGTCCATTTATTCATTTAGAACTTGCAGTTATTTAATTATTAAGCTCCTCTTGTCTTCCGTGCAGTTTGTACATGTTCATGTTTGTACATTTCTCTTGCTTGCCTCTACTGGTGGTTGGCTCTCACTGCGGTATTGTATCACTTCCTGTTCCGGAGCACAGCGGTGTTTTTCTGTATCTGTTAGCTGTTTAATCTGCGCAGTTAGATTGATCTAGTTATCTAGATTACGATTTGTTTCCCAGTGTAATCTTTACGTGCCTTAACTAAAGCACTCCTTCTACTGAATCACCTCTAAATTATTTACACATTATTCACTTTGCGTGTTTTTAGGAATCCGCTAGCTTAGCGTAGCTACTAGCTCTTAGCCGATTTAGCATGGCAGCTTCTCCTGTCTCTCCCGCACTTTTCTGCTCTGGGTGTGAAATGTTTAGTTGTTCCTCGGCCTCCTTTAGCAGTAATGGTACTTGTAATAAGTGTAGCTTATTCGTAGCTTTGGAGGCCAGGCTGGGCGAATTGGAGACTCGGCTCCGCACCGTGGAAAATTCTACAGCTAGCCAGGCCCCTGTAGTCGGTGCAGACCAAGGTAGCTTAGCCGCCGTTAGTTCCCCCCTGGCAGATCCCGAGCAGCCGGGAAAGCAGGCTGACTGGGTGACTGTGAGGAGGAAGCGTAGCCCTAAACAGAAGCCCCGTGTACACCGCCAACCCGTTCACATTTCTAACCGTTTTTCCCCACTCGACGACACACCCGCCGAGGATCAAACTCTGGTTATTGGCGACTCTGTTTTGAGAAATGTGAAGTTAGCGACACCAGCAACCATAGTCAATTGTCTTCCGGGGGCCAGAGCAGGCGACATTGAAGGAAATTTGAAACTGCTGGCTAAGGCTAAGCGTAAATTTGGTAAGATTGTAATTCACGTCGGCAGTAATGACACCCGGTTACGCCAATCGGAGGTCACTAAAATTAACATTAAATCGGTGTGTAACTTTGCAAAAACAATGTCGGACTCTGTAGTTTTCTCTGGGCCCCTCCCCAATCAGACCGGGAGTGACATGTTTAGCCGCATGTTCTCCTTGAATTGCTGGCTGTCTGAGTGGTGTCCAAAAAATGAGGTGGGCTTCATAGATAATTGGCAAAGCTTCTGGGGAAAACCTGGTCTTGTTAGGAGAGACGGCATCCATCCCACTTTGGATGGAGCAGCTCTCATTTCTAGAAATCTGGCCAATTTTCTTAAATCCTCCAAACCGTGACTATCCAGGGTTGGGACCAGGAAGCAGAGTTGTAGTCTTACACACCTCTCTGCAGCTTCTCTCCCCCTGCCATCCCCTCATTACCCCATCCCCGTAGAGACGGTGCCTGCTCCCAGACTACCAATAACCAGCAAAAATCTATTTAAGCATAAAAATTCAAAAAGAAAAAATAATATAGCACCTTCAACTGCACCACAGACTAAAACAGTTAAATGTGGTCTATTAAACATTAGGTCTCTCTCTTCTAAGTCCCTGTTGGTAAATGATACAATAATTGATCAACATATTGATTTATTCTGCCTAACAGAAACCTGGTTACAGCAGGATGAATATGTTAGTTTAAATGAGTCAACACCCCCGAGTCACACTAACTGTCAGAACGCTCGTAGCACGGGCCGGGGCGGTGGATTAGCAGCAATCTTCCATTCCAGCTTATTAATTAATCAAAAACCCAGACAGAGCTTTAATTCATTTGAAAGCTTGTCTCTTAGTCTTGTCCATCCAAATTGGAAGTCCCAAAAACCAGTTTTATTTGTTATTATCTATCGTCCACCTGGTCGTTACTGTGAGTTTCTCTGTGAATTTTCAGACCTTTTGTCTGACTTAGTGCTTAGCTCAGATAAGATAATTATAGTGGGCGATTTTAACATCCACACAGATGCTGAGAATGACAGCCTCAACACTGCATTTAATCTATTATTAGACTCTATTGGCTTTGCTCAAAAAGTAAATGAGTCCACCCACCACTTTAATCATATCTTAGATCTTGTTCTGACTTATGGTATGGAAATAGAAGACTTAACAGTATTCCCTGAAAACTCCCTTCTGTCTGATCATTTTTTAATAACATTTACATTTACTCTGATGGACTACCCAGCAGTAGGGAATAAGTTTCATTACACTAGAAGTCTTTCAGAAAGTGCTGTAACTAGGTTTAAGGATATGATTCCTTCTTTATGTTCTCTAATGCCATATAACAACACAGTGCAGAGTAGCTACCTAAACTCTGTAAGGGAGATAGAGTATCTCGTCAATAGTTTTACATCCTCATTGAAGACAACTTTGGATGCTGTAGCTCCTCTGAAAAAGAGAGCTTTAAATCAGAAGTGTCTGACTCCATGGTATAACTCTCAAACTCGTAGCTTAAAGCAGATAACCCGTAAGTTGGAGAGGAAATGGCGTCTCACTAATTTAGAAGATCTTCACTTAGCCTGGAAAAAGAGTCTGTTGCTCTATAAAAAAGCCCTCCGTAAAGCTAGGACATCTTTCTACTCATCACTAATTGAAGAAAATAAGAACAACCCCAGGTTTCTTTTCAGCACTGTAGCCAGGCTGACAAAGAGTCAGAGCTCTATTGAGCTGAGTATTCCATTAACTTTAACTAGTAATGACTTCATGACTTTCTTTGCTAACAAAATTTTAACTATTAGAGAAAAAATTACTCATAACCATCCCAAAGACGTATCGTTATCTTTGGCTGCTTTCAGTGATGCCGGTATTTGGTTAGACTCTTTCTCTCCGATTGTTCTGTCTGAGTTATTTTCATTAGTTACTTCATCCAAACCATCAACATGTTTATTAGACCCCATTCCTACCAGGCTGCTCAAGGAAGCCCTACCATTATTTAATGCTTCGATCTTAAATATGATCAATCTATCTTTGTTAGTTGGCTATGTACCACAGGCTTTTAAGGTGGCAGTAATTAAACCATTACTTAAAAAGCCATCACTTGACCCAGCTATCTTAGCTAATTATAGGCCAATCTCCAACCTTCCTTTTCTCTCAAAAATTCTTGAGAGGGTAGTTGTAAAACAGCTAACTGATCATCTGCAGAGGAATGGTCTATTTGAAGAGTTTCAGTCAGGTTTTAGAATTCATCATAGTACAGAAACAGCATTAGTGAAGGTTACAAATGATCTTCTTATGGCCTCGGACAGTGGACTCATCTCTGTGCTTGTTCTGTTAGACCTCAGTGCTGCTTTTGATACTGTTGACCATAAAATTTTATTACAGAGATTAGAGCATGCCATAGGTATTAAAGGCACTGCGCTGCGGTGGTTTGAATCATATTTGTCTAATTGATTACAATTTGTTCATGTAAATGGGGAATCTTCTTCACAGACTAAAGTTAATTATGGAGTTCCACAAGGTTCTGTGCTAGGACCAATTTTATTCACTTTATATATGCTTCCCTTAGGCAGTATTATTAGACGGTATTGCTTAAATTTTCATTGTTACACAGATGATACCCAGCTTTATCTATCCATGAAGCCAGAGGACACACACCAATTAGCTAAACTGCAGGATTGTCTTACAGACATAAAGACATGGATGACCTCTAATTTCCTGCTTTTAAACTCAGATAAAACTGAAGTTATTGTACTTGGCCCCACAAATCTTAGAAACATGGTGTCTAACCAGATCCTTACTCTGGATGGCATTACCCTGACCTCTAGTAATACTGTGAGAAATCTTGGAGTCATTTTTGATCAGGATATGTCATTCAAAGCGCATATTAAACAAATATGTAGGACTGCTTTTTTGCATTTACGCAATATCTCTAAAATCAGAAAGGTCTTGTCTCAGAGTGATGCTGAAAAACTAATTCATGCATTTATTTCCTCTAGGCTGGACTATTGTAATTCATTATTATCAGGTTGTCCTAAAAGTTCCCTAAAAAGCCTTCAGTTAATTCAAAATGCTGCAGCTAGAGTGCTGACAGGGACTAGAAGGAGAGAGCATATCTCACCCATATTGGCCTCTCTTCATTGGCTTCCTGTTAATTCTAGAATAGAATTTAAAATTCTTCTTCTTACTTATAAGGTTTTGAATAATCAGGTCCCATCTTATCTTAGGGACCTCGTAGTACCATATCACCCCAATAGAGCGCTTCGCTCTCAGACTGCAGGCTTACTTGTAGTTCCTAGGGTTTGTAAGAGTAGAATGGGAGGCAGAGCCTTCAGCTTTCAGGCTCCTCTCCTGTGGAACCAGCTCCCAATTCAGATCAGGGAGACAGACACCCTCTCTACTTTTAAGATTAGGCTTAAAACTTTCCTTTTCGCTAAAGCTTATAGTTAGGGCTGGATCAGGTGACCCTGAACCATCCCTTAGTTATGCTGCTATAGACGTAGACTGCTGGGGGGTTCCCATGATGCACTGTTTCTTTCTCTTTTTGCTCTGTATGCACCACTCTGCATTTAATCATTAGTGATCGATCTCTGCTCCCCTCCACAGCATGTCTTTTTCCTGGTTCTCTCCCTCAGCCCCAACCAGTCCCAGCAGAAGACTGCCCCTCCCTGAGCCTGGTTCTGCTGGAGGTTTCTTCCTGTTAAAAGGGAGTTTTTCCTTCCCACTGTAGCCAAGTGCTTGCTCACAGGGGGTCGTTTTGACCGTTGGGGTTTTACATCATTATTGTATGGCCTTGCCTTACAATATAAAGTGCCTTGGGGCAACTGTTTGTTGTGATTTGGCGCTATATAAAAAAAAAAATTGATTGATTGATTGAATTGATGTTCAGTAAAGCTCCTCTATCAATCAGTCAGGAGGCCTTGCATGTGTGCGTGTACGTGAGCTTTGACAAGAGCAGAAGTTGTGTAAATCTAGGAATGTTTGTAGGTCACCCTCTGTGCATTTGCAGGTATTAATGAGACAAATTTGCCATTTATTTTACTTCTCTTAGGTTTCTTTTTTACAGAGTACAGTGGGCCGCACTCATTTACCTCCATAGGAAGTTAGTGTGCACACTAATGTCCACAAAGTGCCTTGTACATGAATCCAGAGGTGTTATCAAGTTCCAAAAACAGCGTTTTCAGTTTTAGAAGTGCTTATTTCTCACCATCTTTGACGCAGTATATGAGCAATATGTATATAAACGCACAAAAAGAAGCGGTTTTGGAGAGAGCAGCCACTGACGTCACGGTGCAGCTCTACTCTCATTGGCTGTCACCCCCGCCATTCAAAAATGAAACGGAATAGATTGGAACAGAAGGTGACTTTTTAAAATAACTGTAGGTCCAATAAGTCAAGGTTAGCCATCTTTGAACTTGTCCAAAGTTTGTGTCCCAAGAATGTTCCCTGTGAATTTGTAGACTGTGGCAATAACAGGACTGGACATGCTGAACACGGACGGACGGACACAAAACCTTCACAATAGCCGATGGTCATATTTGATGGCCTCGGGTAAAAATCTGAATGAAAACTCAGTGAATCAAATCAATTTTATTTATATAGCGCCAAATCACAACAAACAGTTGCCCCAAGGCGCTTTATATTGTAAGGCAAGGCCATACAATAATTACTGAAAAACCCCAACGGTCAAAACGACCCCTTGTGAGCAAGCACTTGGCTACAGTGGGAAGGAAAAACTCCCTTTTAACAGGAAGAAACCTCCAGCAGAACCAGGCTCAGGGAGGGGCAGTCTTCTGATGGGACTGGTTGGGGCTGAGGGAGAGAACCAGGAAAAAGACATGCTGTGGAGGGGAGCAGAGATCAATCACTAATGATTAAATGCAGAGTGGTGCATACAGAGCAAAAAGAGAACAAAACACTCAGTGCATCATGGGAACCCCCCAGCAGTCTAAGTCTATAGCAGCATAACTAAGGGATGGTTCAGGGTCACCTGATCCAGCCCTAACTATAAGCTTTAGCAAAAAGGAAAGTTTTAAGCCTAATCTTAAAAGTAGAGAGGGTGTCTGTCTCCCTGATCTGAATTGGGAGCTGGTTCCACAGGAGAGGAGCCTGAAAGCTGAAGGCTCTGCCTCCCATTCTACTCTTACAAACCCTAGGAACTACAAGTAAGCCTGCAGTCTGAGAGCGAAGCGCTCTATTGGGGTGATATGGTACTATGAGGTCCCTAAGATAAGATGGGACCTGATTATTCAAAACCTTATAAGTAAGAAGAAGAATTTTGAATTCTATTCTAGAATTAACAGGAAGCCAATGAAGAGAGGCCAATATGGGTAAGATATGCTCTCTCCTTCTAGTCCCCGTTAGTACTCTAGCTGCAGCATCAAAGATGTCTTTGGCAGTTTTACATTTAAGATATTCATGGAACTGTTAAACTTTTAAAGGCCCAAACGAGTGCAGACACACAGCGCAAAAGTCCACTGGTTCATACAACAGAATCACTTTTTAACCATTTTCATGACTGTATGAAGTTATGTCTTCCTGTGAAAATGACGTTGGAGAGTTAAATGTGTCAGAAAAGAACTTAACAAGTGTGTTGACTTGTGTACTACAGCAGAGACAGAGAGAGAACCTATTAGACCCCCGGTCAGACTGGGGTTGACATTCGGGTCTGAACAGGGTTTAATGGCCACACCGTGGTCTTTGTCTCCGTGCTGCAGTACTGACCACAGCTGCTCCAAAATGATTATTATGCTCCAAATTAATTTATCTGTCATTTTCTTTTCATTGACATTATTAAAAAATACATCTGTCCTGGTTCTGTACTACTAAAGTGGGAAAAACATGATTTCCCACAGTGCTGACGGTGTTACACAGTTCATATCGTTGCTATGACGATGACACTGGAGTACCGCCCGCCCAGAGTTGCCATCATTATAATTGAGGTGACGGGTCATCTGTTGGTTGACTGATGTCGTGGATATGATGCGTTTTCTTAATCGACACGATGATGGTTCCTTCCACCGGAGAGGTCGGGTTTTTCCTCTGAGCTTTTCTGATTGTTAGCAGGATAAGTCGAAACCCTTTTTATTAATCTTAACCCACATGACTCGCCACAAGTTGTGACCTGGTCACGGCTGTGCAGTCATTCTACTTCAGGACCGCACCAGCCCCCATCATCAAGAGACGTGACCCTTGGTCCTCACCTGCGGCTTAGTCTGTCCCATGAAGGAGGCTCCAAATGGCTTCCTGCCCTTCGCCGTGTGTGCTGCCCTCGTGTCAGGCAGCAGCACCGTTACTCCCACAGATAACAGAAACAAGTTTTCCCTTTCAGTTTCCAGCTGAGAGAATGTTCTGTTGTGGTGATTGCAGTGGTATTCCAGGCACCAGTCCCCAAGAGAGATTAGTCCAGGCTGGAGGACCACCCTCAGGTGTAATTTGATGTTCTCCTGTTTGGTTGTGAGACCCGGATACTAACCAGTAACACAAGATGACTGTTGGATGTCTGGTCTTGTGTCTGTTTGGTTTGGAGAATCTTTGGTTTTCCTGGGACGGCTGTGTATGAAATGAGTGGTAAGTTAAGGAGTCCCAGTTGAGGTGTAGGTGCTCACATTGTGAGGAATCAAGAGTGTACAATCCAGCACTCAAGTGCCTCAATGTTCAGGACCTCACCAACGAAATAAGGCAAAGAGGATGCCCATGTAATTATTGGATTTAGATGATTACTTTCAAATGATCTGTCGTTCTACCTGAGCTGTTGTCAGTCAAGACCCTTGGTGGTTCCGTGAGGTGGTGGGTGCTTCATTGTTTCGCACCAGCACGTGCTCCAAACCCTGATCTGAAAATATGGAATCCAAGAGCGCGTAGTCAGAATGAAGGTAGTTCTAATAGTAGAAAAGATAAAAAATAATTGGGCGTGTGTGTTGCACAACTGATGGAGGAAGTGAGGGAGCTGTTTTGCCGTTAAGATTGGATACAAACACTTGTGTTGTTGTGTGTATTGCGTTGTGTGCCTGTATGCTGTATTTCGAGTAAAACTGGCCTCTGATGGTGTGTACTCTTTTAAACAGGGACCCATTTGTTTATGCAGACCTTTGGGAGGGCGGGTACTTAAGTTCAACATCTGTTATCCCATAGTTGTAATGTCCCATTAGTCTTAGCACTTACTTTACTAGTCTTAACGCGTGAAATTTGGCCTTCACTTTCTATATCCCATTATTTAGCGGCATCCCTCGGGCTTAATATCACAAGATCCCCATGATTCTCTGATTTATGAAGCGATATTGACCATTGTCTTTGCAAAATGGATAATAAGCTGTGATGAATGGGTGGCATTAGTGATGAAATTACATCAACCTTAACTGGCTATTGTAATAACACACCTAGCCAATCGCACTCCTCCCCACTGCCCATTTAATTGATTAATTGCTGACAGGGATTGATGAGGGGTTGTGGGTTCTGAATCGGTGCCTGATTGTTAGTCAACCATAAACAGGAGCAGCCACAGTGGGCCCTCAAGGGCAATATTCATGTTCCCAACCTTATGGTGATCCCTTATCCCGCTCTGACAAGAAGAAAAATATTTGGCCATAAAAGCAGCGGTATCACTAGGCTGACATATAAAGCTCTCCGCCACTCCCTCTCTCCCCGTGCCTGGGCTGCATCTCCTTTTGCTCTCAGTTGCTTAGCACACCCGTCGGACTCTGAAATCACCCGTCTTCGTCTGCATGTATAGCTGCAGTCCCCCCGGTAGCCTCTGTGCCTCCCAGCTTTAAATATGAGCAAATAATGGAGGAGTGAGTGATGCTGCCTGCGTCCTTGACTGGGATCCTCTGTGTGCCGTAGCCACATCTCACTGTCTCGGAGCCCCGCGGGACACGTATAACAAGCCCATAGAAAAACTCCCAAGGCATTCCTGGATGGATGCAGAAAATGCAGTAAGGTTTCTGTGTGAATCTATGCAAGTGCAGAAGTGGGTAGATGGTGTTCGCACTGCTTTCGAGTTTAATGAGCGGCTCATACGTTTAGCGTCTGCATTTCGGATGCCGTGCAACAAAGCTGTGACAGCATATCGCCTGTTTTATGTTTGAGGTTCCAATCTCCCACCCAGCACGGAGCGGTGCGGCAAAGTTGTCACTGGTGCCCAGTGCCAGCATCTTCTATATCATCACACTTGCTCTAATGTGATAGTGTTGGTCTGAAAATAAGACAAAAGAAAGCGTTTTCTCCTTAGAACAGCATAAGCCAAGTCTAAAACCCAAGGAAATAAATAAAAATAAAGAACTAGATAGCCTGGTGATAGACTAACGTCCTGCTCAGGGTGTACCCCGCCTCACATTCTGTGACTGGTGGGATAGGCACAAACCCCCATGACCCTTAACTGGAGTGAGCGGTAGAGCCCGACCAATATATCGGCCGATATAAGCCCTTTTCAAAGTACTCACTATCGGCCGAAATTTTGCCGATAGAACGCCGATAATTTCTCATAAACAGAACAGTTACTAAAATAATGTTTGTGTCGGCAATGTAAAATGTCCTTGCACTGTTTGTCCAGTAGATGGAGCTCTGACTCCATTCATCTGACAGCTGATTACACCCCTGCTTAAATGTGTTCATCACCGGCCCCCGTAGTTCGCCGTCACACTGCACTGATCGGCTGACAAAAGCATACAAGTAAGTTTATAAGGATGTTGTTTGTAATAACTTTGCGATTACATTCTCCCCACATTTCTCCCGTTTCAGTTCAACTCAGTTTGATTAACTCAGTTTATGTAGTAATGTGTCAAATGTGCTTCATTGCGTCGGTCACGCTTTTTATTAAGCCCACGTTGTGTAGACCTTATTTCTAGCATGAAAAACTTTCGTTTACTGCTAAGAGGTCAAAACATTCAGCTGATCGGCTGATTTATTGACCATTGGCAAATCAGCCGATTTATCGATTATCGGCATTTTTTCATCCAAATATCGTTATCAGCATTGGCCTCAAAAAATCCATATCGGTCACGCTCTAGTAACGGTATCGGAAATCAGTACAGAACTAGATAAATAAAGGGTGCAACACTCAAATCAAAGCGGGCGGTAATGTGACATAGACAGCAGTGTGGAAATGTTAATGGCTGTAAATGCAAACTTAAAGGAAACAGCTACTTAAGTTACTGGATGTAGGTGCATGAAAAAATTAGTATATTTTATTGATTTATTATTGATACATTCAGTAATGTACACAGAATGCATGTGCAACGAGTACAGACATACATGCATCATCACACAAAGACGGTGGTGTGCAGAGCTCGGAGTCTGTAAGAGACGAGTGATGAAACGCAGACAACTAGCTGTGTGCTGGCACAGGTGTTTGTGTTCTGTGCATTCAGTTGTGCGTACAGATGTGTATGTGTGTTTGGTGCAACTTGCGACAATTAGACAGCAATGTGTCACGCAAATAAAGTGCATCTGGTCCACCTGTTATGCAAAGAGGCTTTTATTCTTAAAGAAATAAACACAATATAAATAATTAAACTCTGTAAATATGCCCAACGCTTACAACAAATGATTTTTCCTTGTTCTGTGTACGAGGAGTCAGTCAAGTGCAATAAATTGATGCAAAGAATAGAATAGAACAGTCTTAATTCTCTGGGTGTACAGGGTGGTGGTGGTGGGGGGTACAACAAAATTGAGGGTGCTCCTGCAAAGCTCCTGTACACCACAAAAAAGAAAAACAAGACATCTTATACACCACAACAACAACAAAAAATTGTTTAAAGCTGAAATATGTACTGTATATGAATAAAGTACAGTTTAAAAAGGCTTTAAACTCACAAAATATTTTCTTTTGATCTTGATAAATCCTGTTACCATCTCTTACAGTGTGGAAAACCTCACTTATGTTATCCGTCTCAGAATTTGGACATGTGGACAAACCCTACATTACATATCCATCAATGCAAACACGCTATATGGACAACGCGCACTATTATGCACATTTGAGGGACGCTGATCGTGAATCAGCGTGCACGTGTATTTGCGAGTGTAGTGCACTGAAAAAGAAAATACTTGAACCAACTGAACTGAATTGGGTCAATTGGTAGCACCTGAATGAATTAAGTTCTTTGAAATTAAGTTAATAATTTAACATGTGTTAATCTAACTTATTAATGTCATTTCAAAGAACTGAATTAATTCAGGTGCTACCATTTGACACAATTCTATTAAGTTGGTTCTTATTTCAATCAATCAATCAATCAATTTTTTTTATATAGCGCCAAATCACAACAAACAGTTGCCCCAAGGCGCTTTATATTGTAAGGCAAGGCCATACAATAATTATGTAAAACCCCAACGGTCAAAACGACCCCCTGTGAGCAAGCACTTGGCTACAGTGGGAAGGAAAAACTCCCTTTTAACAGGAAGAAACCTCCAGCAGAACCAGGCTCAGGGAGGGGCAGTCTTCTGCTGGGACTGGTTGGGGCTGAGGGAGAGAACCAGGAAAAAGACATGCTGTGGAGGGGAGCAGAGATCGATCACTAATGATTAAATGCAGAGTGGTGCATACAGAGCAAAAAGAAAAAGAAACAGTGCATCATGGGAACCCCCCAGCAGTCTACGTCTATAGCAGCATAACTAAGGGATGGTTCAGGGTCACCCGATCCAGCCCTAACTATAAGCTTTAGCAAAAAGGAAAGTTTTAAGCCTAATCTTAAAAGTAGAGAGGGTGTCTGTCTCCCTGATCTGAATTGGGAGCTGGTTCCACAGGAGAGGAGCCTGAAAGCTGAAGGCTCTGCCTCCCATTCTACTCTTACAAACCCTAGGAACTACAAGTAAGCCTGCAGTCTGAGAGCGAAGCGCTCTATTGGGGTAATATGGTACTACGAGGTCCCTAAGATAAGATGGGACCTGATTATTCAAAACCTTATAAGTAAGAAGAAGAATTTTAAATTCTATTCTAGAATTAACAGGAAGCCAATGAAGAGAGGCCAATATGGGTGAGATATGCTCTCTCCTTCTAGTCCCCGTCAGTACTCTAGCTGCAGCATTTTGAATTAACTGAAGGCTTTTTAGGGAACTTTTAGGACAACCTGATAATAATGAATTACAATAGTCCAGCCTAGAGGAAATAAATGCATGAATTAGTTTTTCAGCATCACTCTGAGACAAGACCTTTCTGATTTTAGAGATATTGCGTAAATGCAAAAAAGCAGTCCTACATATTTGTTTCAGTGTGGTGTTGTGTGTGCAAACCCATCAGGCCCTTCTTGTTTGTTTGCGTGCGGCGTGGAATAAGTTGGTGTCATGCTCCAGCTCCTGTGTTCTCCTCATCAACAGAATTGCCACCATGTTGCCCTGAAGTCCCTGACGGCGGTGGATGAAGGTAAACTTTGGAGGAAAACGAAGCGTAAAGAGAGAGGAAATGAGAAGGAGGAGTTAGTTGCTTGGCCTCCCGTCTGATCTCCACATGTGTCGTGTGTAGGAAAGATGTAGGAAGACCTCGTTGTCAGGTGCACTTTCTTTGCTAAATCCCAACACCGCACCGCGTTAACCCCTGCCCCGACCAGCCCCCGAAACGCGAGACTTTGGTCTGAACCCCTGCAGCCGGCCGTGAAAACGCTGACACTTTGATTAGCCCACACAAAAGAGCGGCGGGCGTGATGAGGAGGCGCGGAAACGGTTATTCATTTATTCTGTTTATTCAGCAAAACAAACAGAGGTCAGGATTCTGCTGCAGCACTGATAGCGCCGCGTCTCTTCCAGTTAAATTCCACATTAGGAGTTCACTCTGCCCACTTTTATGGTCATTTCAAAGATTCCTTGCTGCTTTTCAGCCCCCCAGCAAAATCTGATTATTTCAACTTTTACAGGCTCCATAAGCTTCAGCTCGGGTCAAAAAAAAAAACATGATTTCTTTTGTCCGTGTTTGGGAGCAGATCCAGTGTTTATTACATTACTTGTGGTCTCCTTAATGGCCATTAGATGGCGCCAGAAACCCACAGTCTGCATGTGGCTGTGAGGCACGTGGATCTTCTGAATGAAACCAGGTCCAGAATTGATTCATTCTTTCCAAATAATTGCTCAGACCTCTTTTATCACAACGTCTCAACTTTTGTTTGTCATTTTTACAAAATAATTGCAGATTTTTGTCAATTTATTGATGGAATTCAGACAGTGAAGACACATTTTTAATTCATGTTGGAGTGAAAACTGTCTCATTTATTATTGTCCAGGTGGTTGCTGGAGTTAAACTTTTTGTTTCATGGATGACCACCATCAGAGACGGCGTGGTGGCCGGACTCGCGTTTGGAGTTGAGTGGCGTCCCCGCTGGTGCCGCTTTAACTAGGACGTCTCTCTATACCCGGCGGACCTCAGGGGCCGATCAGTAGGTCTCAGGAGAGGCTCTGCGCTCCAGCGTCTCACCAGGCCTGTCACAAGGGGGCCCGCCGGCCCCGGTGTGGGGCTGGCGTGACGCCGGCGGAGGTGGCGGGTGTGGGCTGACATGCTGAGAGGGCAATTAGAGCAAGGACAAAGACTACACAGTGAAAAGTCCCCACAGCGGCCTAATGAAGAGAGCCTGTTCGGAGGAGGGTGGGAACGAGTCTGCGTGGCTTTAACCTACATGAGCAGGGCGCGTTTTCTGAGCGCACATGTCCGCCATGTTTGCTGCCCTTCCCAACCAGCTACAGTCAAACCGGAGCATGTTTTCTTTGCCGGTTGAATCATCAGAAAATCAACACGTTAATGGAATTAAAGGATTTTAAAGGCATTTGGAGCACATTAGAAGAACGACAATTTGCTTTTATGGCACTCGTTAATATTTCAAGAATCCCGCTTCAAAATCCTGAACGCCGTCTCCTGCATTTTATGTTTTAATAAATATGTATATTTGTAGTCGAGCAAAATGCATTTTCCAAAACGAGCAGAATATGAACAAGGAGAAGCAGGAAGTGGGATGGTTTATTTTGGGAAGGATTTACTCTCTTTTTGGTCACTTTTGCATATTTCCAGTCTGGATGTGATTGCAGCCAGATTGTGTTATCAGGCAACTGATGCACCGGCACTCCTTCCATCCTCTCTTTGCTTCTTTTAACCTTTTTTTTGGGGGGGGCAGAGAGAGATGGCGTGCACCTGATACTGCTGTGTCGGCACACCCGTCTGCGATCTGATAAGAGAGCCTCTGGAGCGGCGCTTATTCAAATCAGCGCATGTTCACAGTGAATAGGAGCAGGTAAAGGCAATAAGATACAATGCGATAACCTTTGCGGAGAGCGAGAGAGAACAGTTTTACTCTCTGTTTCACAGCTCGCCACCTGCACCTCAACCATTCACAGCACAGACTATCAGATTTATTATTATTTCCACTAGGATTTTAGCAAAAAACTTTAATAAAATACAAAAGTGTTTTCACAAGCAAAACCTGAACCTGGAGTGGCAGTTACAGGAGTTATACAATAAAAAAATATAATATTATTATATTATTATTATTTATTATTAGTCTGATTTCCTCAAAGTAAGTGATTCCTGCTTTAATGTGTATATTAAATAATTAAATTCTACAAAATGTTGTCAGCTCATGTGTTAGTTGAAATAACACCAAAATGTAACTCAGTGTCCACATATGATGAGGTGTGTGTGTGTGTGTGTGTGTGTGTGTGTGTGTGTGTGTGTGTGTGTGTGTGTGTGTGTGTGTCACAAACATAAATAAATTAAATTGAATACTGCTGATCTGCAGTGATCAGGCATCCTGAGGTGAGCCTTAAAGCTTAATTGCAGGGTGGCGGGCAACGCGTGGCGACTCACAGGCGTGTGTGTGTTTGTACCATATGTTGTGTGCATGCTGTGCAAGATACAGCAGCGACAGACAAACACGGGGCTGAGAAGCTTCCTCAAAGGGCCTCGGTGTTAATGTGTTTGGCTTGTACCGAACTTTCTTCGTCTTCGCATTTCAAACGCCAATGCCGTCATGAGTCCGGTGCCCACCCGCAAAACAGATCTGGATGCCAGCAAGTCGGAAGAAAACAGAGAAATTGGTGCACTAAAGCAGTAATTACTGTGGTTGTTAATTATAACACTGCTGCAATATGTACAAATGTTTTAATGAAAAAAAGGAGAAAGAATCTCTGAAAATTTTAACTGACTTTAGTTTTTTGTTTAGTTTTTCTGTTAAAACATTAAGTATGAGAAGTGGTTTTTGGTATGTTGTTACTTTACCTGAGTTTTAATGTTTCGTCACGATGTCGAGATCTGCAGCCACCAAAAATATGCATAATTAAAATCTACCATCGCCCTGCTCACATGCTGAATTGATCATTTTTGTGTATCTTTTGTGTATTCTCAGTTTGCGGTTACGATGCCACTGTGTAATTCTGGTGCTGTTAGTTGCGTGATGTTGGGCCTGTGTGCAGCTCGTTACAGTCAGCGGTCTGATCTCTCTGTAAATTAATCTGTGTTTTTATATTGACTCTTGCAGTGTGCAGCCGACCGTGTGGGGGGGCATAAACCCTTTTTTGCAACCAAACGGCGCTAATCTAATGTATTAGTCACCCGTGATCTTATATGGGTGAGCAATTATTGTAAAAAGTTTCCAGAGGTGACAAAGGGAATCGGGGCGAGCGGGACCGCAGACACATGTGACGGCTGCTCGGTGACGCTGATAGGCCAAACGGTGGTGGGAACCCGCCACTTTTAATCATGTGGAGGGTGACGGCTTTCATAAGCGCATGCGGCGACTGTGACAACTCTAATAAGAAGAGGTGACAGAGAAACTTCCTGTGTTAGCGGCAAAACAGAGGGGGAAGGTCTTGTTTTTTTTTTTCTTTTTTTTCTTTCTCTTACTTGAGCATAAGAGATGAATTTCACAATCTGAGACTGGATTTGTGGTGAAAGAATGTCAGCATTAATAAAAGCCTTTGAGGACAAGGTCACACGGGTCCCTGTTCCAGCAGAACACCCGAGTCTGTTTGTGGCGCTGGAAACAGGCGAACACGCTAAGACGTCTCCGTGTGCAGAAGGTAAACGACTGCAGTTTCGCTCATCAGCGTGTCATCATGCACTCTCATTTGCGATTCTTCAGGCTTTTTTTTTTTTTTTTTTTTACTTACAATCTCAGCTCTAGAAAAAAGAAGTAGTGAAAAGGAATGATGCTTTGAGGATATAATTAATATAATTAAAGATATCGTTCAAAGAACAACTTTTTGCATATTTGAATTATTACTGTCGTTAAAAACCACACAAAATATGGAAATCTGATTGCCGGAAGCACATAAATCAATGATCAGCAAGGCCTCAGAGCCCAATAAATATGGGGAGTTAAACACTTTAAAATGCAAATCACATCTGAACATTTGCATGCGGGTGAATTTAAAGGAAGTGCGCTTCCTTAAGACGCTTTGAGGTGGAGCTGGAGGGGCTGGGGCTGGGGGGGGGGGGGGGGGGGGGCGAGGAGCAGGCACACCATCCTTCATATTCAATATTTTTATTTTATCATTTCCACACTGTCATTCGTCCGGTCAAGTTGCAGGACGGTTTGTTCCAAATAACAGTGGCTGAAGTGGACTGACACACATGCGGTTGTATATCTTCTTCTTTTTTTTCCCCTTTTTTTTTTGTGGATCCAGAAAGTGCCTTAAGTGATCTGAATAATTAGGACTTAATTATTCTTCATCCATCTAAATCAGAAAAAGACAGATATGGGAATGGAATTTATAATTTTTAGCCCAACGTCGTGTCTCCTTCTAATGTGGTAAACTAAAGCGACTGTGAATAATACCGACTGACCTTCCAGTAATTACGACTCGCCTGGAAAATTGCTCGCTGTTGCTAATTGAGGGTATTGATTCAGTAAGATTCATATTAAAAATACATATGTTTTATGGCCTGTGTGTGTATATATATGTATGTACGAGGTCTCTTAGATAATAAACCGACCCTTTTATTTTTTTTTTAACTATATGGATTTGAATGACATGCGATTACACCAATCATGCTTGAACCCTCGTGCGCATGTGTGAGTTTTTTCACGCGTGTCGGTGACGTCATTTCCCTGTGGGCAGGCCTTGAGTGAGATGTGGTCCCGCCCTCTCAGCTGAATTCCTTTGTTTCACACGCTGCTCGAGACGGCGTTGCTTTATCAAAATTTTTTCTGGACCTGTGAGGAATATCCGAGTGGACACTATTCGAGAAATTAAGCTGGTTTTCTGTGAAAAGTTTAACGGCTGATGAGAGATTATGGGGTGTTTCTGTCGGTGTAAGGATTTCCCACGGAGCGGGACGTCCTGCAGCGCTTCCAGGCGCTGTCGTCGGCCTGTTTCGAGCTGAAAACATCCTAATTTAAGGCTTAATTCACCCAGGACGTCATGAGAGAACAGAGAAGATTCAGAAGAGGCCGGCATGAGGAATTTATGCGGACATTCCACTGTTTAAGGACATTTTTTTAATGAAAGACGTACGCGCAAATTCGCCGAGTCGTTTCCGTGACGACTCGGCAAATCTGTGTGCACCGCGACAGGAAAAACACCTCCGTGTTGAAAACCATTTGTAGAATTCAGGCGGCTTTTAATGGCTTTCAACAAGTGAGTAACTGAGAAATTGTTTAACAGCTTGGGCGTGTTCCAACTTGCCCGTTAAGATTTCCAACGGAGGTGTTTTTCCTGCCGCGACCCCCCGCGGTCGGGTCCAGCCCGACATGCGACTCTGCCCGCACGTTCTTTCATTACAAAATGACCGTTAACAATGGAATGTCCGAATAAACTCCTCATGCCGACTTCTTCTGAAAGTTCTCTGTTCTCTGACGACTTACTGCGTCAACAGTGCCTGAAATGTGGAAGTTTTCAACTTGAAACGGCGAGACGCTGCCGCCTCGAAGCGCAGATCGCCGTCAGGCGCCGTGGACCGTCCTTAAAGCGACACTACCAGACCAAAATCTCTCATCAGCCGTTAAAATTTTTACCGAAAACCAGCTGAATTTATTGAATGGTGTCCACTCAGTTGTGCCTTACAGTTTTGAAAAAATTTTTATCAAACAAAGCAACAGTCTCTGAGCCATTCCTAAACAATGAAAAAAATCGACGAGCGGGTGGACGACTCCTCACTCAAAGACTGCCCACAGGCGAATGACGTAACCGACAGGCGTGAAAAAACTCTCGCATGCCCACGAGGGTTCAAGCATGTCTGATGTAATCACACGTGATTCAAATCCATATGGTTTTTGAAAAAAATAATAAGGTCGGATACTTTTCTAATAGACCTCGTGTGTATATATATATATATATATATATATAATGTATTATTAATGCTTGTGATTTTTATTAATAAAATTTATTTATTGCAGTAAATAGCAGAGAGGATGTGTTCCACCGCAGAGTGTTTTGTCCTCATCACACTCGCTGTTGCAGGTAGAAATTTATTTTGTTCAACTTTATGGTGCATATAAATTATTGTGCATCTGTTTAGTGGTACAATAAAATTTTAGTGAAATTTTTCTAGACCAAACTGCGATTTATTTATTTATTTATTTTCTTTGACCCCGGACATTTGAAGAAGCTTTGGTGGAACCATCGGATCAGTGGACACAATGTCTCTTTGTGCATTAGTACTCAGGTTAGTGTATTCGGTTAAAAACATGCTGAGCCCCTCCCCCAGGAAAACATGGGGGGGGGGGGGGGGCAAGGGGGAGAAAGATCCATTTTTCTTGTGGAGTCAGAGGGCCGATCTATTGGTTCTGAAGGCATCTCTTTACTAGTGCAAGAGAAATTCGGTGTGTGTGTGTGTGTGAAGGGGCGGCACCACTGCGACTGTCACTGTGAGCGTTTGCATGTGTGAGCGTGCTTCCTGTGGCGCCTGCAGGTATTGACCAGTCCAAAGGACGGTGTAGGTGTAATTCACATCCCTCCTGCCTCTTCAGCCCCTAATATTTTAAACCTTTTCAACCAGCGAAGCTCCGGTGACAGCTCGCAACCTCATAATAACACAGATAGGGATCGATGGCGCTGGATTTAGGCACTTACACCCCTCCTCGCTAAAACCAGTAAACTCATTTGTCTCTCACGAGCCACAGTCTCCCACTTGTTTAAACAGACATGCAGAAGAATCCCCCGAATTGTGGCGGTGGCGGCGTGACAGAGTATCTGGCGGCGGTGTGACGGAGACGGTGGCTGTGTGATGGTGGCGATGGTGGTGGCGGTGTGACGGAGACGGTGGCTGTGTGATGGTGGCGATGGTGGTGGCGGTGTGACTGTGGAGATGTGATGGTGGTGGTGTGACGGAGGCAGTGGCGGTGTGACGGTGGCGGTGTGACTGAGGTGGTGGCGGTGTGACGGAGACGGTGGCGATGGTGGTGGCGGTGTGACTGAGACGGTGGCTGTGTGATGGTGGCGATGGTGGTGGCGGTGTGACGGAGACGGTGGCTGTGTGATGGTGGCGATGGTGGTGGCGGTGTGACTGAGGCGGTGGCGGTGTGACGGAGACGGTGGCGATGGTGGTGGCGGTGTGACGGAGACGGTGGCTGTGTGATGGTGGCGATGGTGGTGGTGGTGTGACTGAGGCGGTGGCGGTGTGACTGAGGTGGTGGCGGTGTGACGGAGACGGTGGCGATGGTGGTGGCGGTGTGACGGAGACGGTGGCTGTGTGATGGTGGCGATGGTGGTGGCGGTGTGACTGAGGTGGTGGTGGTGGTGTGATGGTGGAGGCGTGACGGAGGCAGTGGCGGCGTGATAGCGGAGTGACGGAGATGGTGGCTGTGTGATGGTGGCAGTGGTGGTGGTGATGTGACTGAGGTGGTGACGGCGTGATGGTGGCGGCGGCGGTGTGACGGAGACGGTGGCTGTGTGATGGTGGTGGTGTGATGGTGGCAGCGTGACGGAGGCGGCGGCTGTGTGACTGAGGTGGTGTGACGGAGGCGGTGGCCGTGTGATGGAGGCACTGGCGGCAGCTGTGTGACGGTGGCGATGTGATGGAGGCGGTGGCCGTGTGACTGAGGCGGTGACGGCGGCCGTGTGATGGTGGCGATGTGATGGAGGCGGTGGCCGTGTGACTGAGGCGGTGGCGGCGGCCGTGTGACGGTGGCGATGTGACGGAGGCGGTGGCGGCGGCCGTGTGACAGTGGCGATGTGACGGAGGAGGTGGTGGTGTGACAGTGGCAGTGGCTGTGTGACAGAGGCAGTGGTGGTGTGGCGGTGGCCATGTGACGGAGGCGGGCTCAGCCGAAAGGACAAGGAGCTTTAGCTCTTTCATTAGCTCTCTGTTTAAGGCGCCGTACATGTTTTGACTGGGTCCAACTCTCTTTGTTTCATTTCTGTCAGGCTGATTAGTGAGCCCGGGAACACCCGCTCTACGCCCGCTGGACACACACACGTGTGCGCGCGTGCACGTGTGAGACAGAGAGTAAATGAGATGGACCAAAGTGTGATGGCCCCGCTGCTTCTCGTGCTCAAGCCGACACAAACGACTCGGCACAGATTCTTGGCGAAGGACTCAATGGATGCTGTGAAATCATATTTGCTGTACAGCTAATGACATAAGACTGATTCGGCGCCGACGTTCCTCAGAGCAAGAGAACGCGTCATTTGGTGATGATGCACACTGACAACTTACACTTTAGGAAGCACAGACCTCATCCGGTACGGACAAGATGCTGTGTTTTCACAACATTTAGACACATTTTAGTCTTTTTGAAAGGTTTAAAATCACCAATTTGCCCCTTAGGACGTGAACTACAAAGAAAAGTTAAGAGCCGTCCCCCCGTACACAAATACAACAGCGTCACAGATGTTGTGGTAAATCTCAAGTACGCCCTGTGGGGGGGAACTTGCACAACGTCTGGATGTCAGCATCATGTTAAGACCCAGAAGATGATTCAGCTTGATGGCACCAAGAACCACCGTGATTTAGCACAAAAGCATCAGTACTCTGGTAAGATTCCATAAGAGGGATCAGGTGGGTCAGTGGGATAAGGAGTTGGATGACCAGTATGTGGACATGGGTTCTGTTCTTGGTCATGCTGTCTGTCTGTGTCCTTGTACAACCAGTGATGGGCACAGCCAACCAAAAACTGTTAATCTGCTAACAGAAAAGTTATCTTTTATAAAGCTAAACCGATAAACCCCTAAAAAATTTAGCAGAAGTTACAGACCGATAACTTTCAGTATTGACTTCAGTGCCGTGAACACTGCCATTTACTGGCCAGCAGATGGCAGTGTTTACGGCAGTATGAACAGGATTTTCTGCCACACATTCGCTAAAAGTGCTGAATCCACTTAACAAACTGAATTTTCAGTTTTCAAATTGGCTTTTTTTAACAAATGAAAAAAATTACATATTTACAAATACAGATTTATTTGTAAAACCCACCACACGTTTCAGTAAGTTGTGTGTTATACCGACCAACCAACCACTCATGTCAGGAAACTGATTTACCCATAATCCATTGTGGCATGTGTTTCTAAATGCTAAAACCTTCAAAATTAGTGCATTACTTTAAAACTAAAACATATAGCCGATATTTTCACTTTGTAAAACAACAGACATGTTGTTAATTTCAGTAACTTGTCCAGATTTAGTTTATTTAAAATTTTAACCATCATTCAAAACTGTCTGTCTGTGCATGACATATGTGGTATGGCGTGAAGAGAAATTATCTTCTTTCTTCCCCCCGTCTTTCTTTCTGTCTGGTAGTCAGCTCTTCTCTCCCTGCAGAGGATAGAGCTGTACCTCTCATAGCTGTCTGTCGACTACAAAACATGTAACAGACAGGCACTAAAATCTTTGATTTCAGACTTCACAAATGTTTTTAACTGTTAAGCTTTATTCACTATGCCCACAAAAATATGTTAGCAGTCTAAAAATTATCGGAACTAAATTTATCGGAAGCTAATTGGTCCGCTGATGGTTTTCAGAGTTATCTGAAAAGCTAATCTGCTAACGAAAACATTAGCTTCGATAATTAGTGGTTAGCGGATTAGCAGAACTGTGCCCACCACTGTGTACAACACACTTCATTTGCATTGTCTTAGTCCAGCCAACTGTAAATGGGTACCGGTGTTGACTGGGGAAGTAACCTGCTTGGGTCTGGCGTTCTATCCAGGTGGGTCATGGAATCACCTCCTCCAGGCTACAGCATTCAGGGATAAGCAGTGACAACAATGGACCACAGGGCCTCTATGGGACTGAGTAGACTAGGAGTAGATCTATGAAGAAACCAGAAAACAGGTAACGCCACAAGACTTGGTGTAAAAGTGGCACGACAACCTGAACGTGATACGAATATCGAAGAATTCCAGGTCTGATGATGGCAAGAGGATTTGTGAAAACACCATTTTAAACGGTATAAAATTACAATGGGGGCATCTTGTACCATCACAACTCATCAGGAATGTTGAAAATTCACCAAGACGATGCCCAGGACCTGCCACAGTTTGGTAGTTGTGGTGGTGGGAATGATACTTTTTAAGCTCTGTGCACACCCGTCACATGAGGAGAGACTTTGAGTTGGCTGATGTCCAGCACCCACTGCCTGAAAAATTTGAATTTGAACACAACAACAATAACAGCAGATGGCCTTCAAGCATGTGTGTTCTGAGTGTGCCTAAACCCTCCACGCCAGCTGGTGGCACTAGCAAAAACAAATCTATACCCAACTTTAAAAAGATCTTTAAAACAGGTTTCAAAACATTTTTTTTCACCATGTGTATTTTTAATAGAATAAAGTTCCAACTTTGACTGTTTTTAACTGTAATTACGTCCATCAAGGACGTAATGAAATCACCTGCGTTTATTTGTCTCTGTCTTTTAGCGGGATTACGTCAAAACTACTGCACGGATTTTGACAAAATGTTGAACACCAATACATACTAGGCCATGGGAGACGCCATTGAATTTTGGAGGTGATCCTGATCCGGATTCTGGATCAAGTTTGACTTTATATAGGCTTTGAAGGATTATGTCAAAACTTCTTCACGGATTCTCACCAAATTTGTACCACAGATAGATATTAGGGTATGGAAGACTCCATTAAATTTTGGAGGTCATCTGGATCCGAATCTGGATTCTGGATCAAGATTTCATTTTATATATGCTTTGAAAGATTACTTTTTGCAGGATTAATTAAATTTCAACACCGATACATATTAGGCCACGGAAGACTCCATTGAATTTTGGAGGTGATCTGGATCTGGAGCCTGATTCTGGATCAAGTTTCACTTCATATAGGCTTTGAAGGATTACGTCAAAACTGCTTCACGGCTTCTCACCAAATTTGTGCCACAGATAGATATTAGGGTATGGAAGACTCCATTACATTTTGGAGGTGATCTGGATCCGAATCTGGATTCTGGATCAAGATTTCTTTTTATATATGCTTTGAAGGATTAGTGTTTGCAGGATTACGTCAAAACTACTGCACAGATTTTGACAAAATTTTCAACACTGATACATGTTAGGCCATGGAAGACTTCATTGAATTTTGGAGGTGATCTGGATCCGGATTCTGGATGAAGTTTCACTTTATATAGGCTTTGAGGGATTACGTCAAAACTACTTCACAGGTTCTCACCAAATTTGCACCACAGATAGATATTAGGGTATGGAAGACTCCATTACATTTTGGAGGTGATCTGGATCCGAATCTGGATTCTGGATCAAGATTTCTTTTTATATATGCTTTGAAGGATTAGTGTTTGCAGGATTACGTCAAAACTACTGCACAGATTTTGACAAAATTTTCAACACTGATACATGTTAGGCCATGGAAGACTTCATTGAATTTTGGAGGTGATCTGGATCCGGATTCTGGATGAAGTTTCACTTTATATAGGCTTTGAGGGATTACATCAAAACTACTTCACAGGTTCTCACCAAATTTGCACCACAGATAGATATTAGGGCATGGAAGACTCCATTAAATTTTGGAGGTGATCTGGATCCGGATTGTGGACGTCAGAAATCTCTGATTGCTCTTGTTTTCAGTTGTGATTGTTTTCATCCAGTGAAAAATACATCAGATCGTAATTTTGGAACCTAACTAGTGTCTTGCACAGAGCTAAATTCTTCCTGACATGATGGAAGAGTCCTCTGTCCTTTTAGGGGCCCATCAGGACTCAAACACCTCTCTACAAAACTATAAACGCACAGGCAAGACGTGTGTGTGTGTGTGAGATTGGGTGTGGTAGTCAATACTCAGAGCTGAATCACTAACTGTACAGACCGTAGGAATCGATATGGGCTGATGGCACATATATTTTAGTAATTACTCCAATAATTAAAAGGGTCTGTTGTGATTAAAACAAAATCAGTACAGGGTCAATTTTTCTCTAAATGGAATCAGACACAGTGGTTGAGTCCTGTTTCAGCGCTTGTCCTCCTCGCCATAAAATCATTCAGGAAATGAACAGTACTGACGTCAGTTTAAGAAAAAAGAACGACTTTCTCACTGTTACATTTGAAATTGTTGTTAATGCTTTGATCACACTGGTGCCAGTATGTGAATACGATTTTTCTTGCATGGAGTTTTTCTATGGATTGGATAATTTGGGGGGACTGAATCTGAATCTGGTGTTAGTTTTTGCCAGTCACATCAGGTTTTTGAGATATGAAAACAGATTTCTCGTATCAAGCGTTGACTCGCACACCTCTTCAGCACCATAAATGATATTATGAACCTGGTTTAAGTGTGATTAGTGGCGTTAAACTTGTGAGTGAATGAGCAGCTTTTGCATCATCCATCAATACGGAACATGCAGATTACAATAAACCGTGATGTGATAGAGGAAAATCTGAGCTCAGATTTGGATTCAGCACCACAAAATTACCCGAAATCAGTTCTCAAAGTCCATGCAAGAAATTTTTTTGACATGCGTCTGACCTTTGATGTTCCTCTAATGACTGTTGTGATGATGGTGATAGTAACGAATAAACGTGGTTCATACGATCCCTCGGGAGGAGTCACAGGACTTGCCTGAGGATAGGGAAGTGTGGGATGAGCTGCTTGGTCTGCTGCCACTGCAACCCAGACCTGGATAAGCAGCAGAAATGGGATGAATGAATGAATATGAAATCCTTTAAATAAGTGCATAAAAATATGTTAACATTATAATGTCTGTTTATTTTTGTAACATGTTGCAGAATTTTGGCTGATTTTAATGAAGAGAACACCTTTATCTGGGGGGAATGCCATGGTGAATATTGTTTTTTTTTCCGTCTAGCGCCGTCGTGCAGACGGACTACAGGAGGACATGCGTGTACCCATGTGTGGGGTTTTGAGATGACCTTTAACCTGACCCGTGTGTTTGATGGGTGTGCACACTAACATCTTTCAGATGTCTATAAAATCACCTCAGAGGTTTTATCTGGTTACAAAAACAGTGTTTTTAGATTTTCACGTGTTTATTTCTTGCTAACATTTACAAGATACATGAGAAACATATACATGAAAAACATGAAATGAGCCGTTTCAGAGCGTTTTCCACAATCACATTAAATAACATTAAAATTGAGGATGAATCACAGACTTAATGGTTTTTGATCATATTTCGTATTGTGGTTTGTACTCTTTTCTATCAAGGCTTCATGTAGCCGCCATTTCTTGGTGAACATTCCCACAGTTTCTAACTTTACGGGAAGAAATTCTCTTCCTTTGAGCAAACCTTTGGCCTGAAATGACTTCTTTCAGATTTCCGTGATGTATGCAAACATATAACCTGACAGCTGCACATAGATGCCTACATCAGAGAAGTGAGGATGGATCACTTATCTGCCTTGTTGGTTGCCATCCAGGACCCAATCTGGTTCTGTAGTGTGGTGGACTCTGTGCTGTGTGGCACAAAAGGCATTCCCAGATCTGACGTGACCTGCACACGTGGGACCAGGAAAACCTTTTACGATGCTGCTTCGGTTGTGATCTGAATTAGAGTTCAGCCCGGCTGAAATATTCCCAAAATAAGAAATCAGAATCTAGAATCATTAAAAAACGGTATATTTGTATGAAAAAAAACAAAACAAAAAAAATGTATTTAAAATCAATTTAAATTTATATTTGGAATCTGGAGTAGAATTTACATTTGATTCATTTAATTTATTTTCATTCATTTATATTGCGCCGAATCACAACAGAGTTGCCTCAAGGCGCTTCACACGAGTAAGGTCTAACCTTACCAACCCCCAGAGCAGCAGTGGTAAGAAAAAAACTCCTGATGATTTGAGGAAGACAACAGAAAGACAACAAATACTGTATAATTTGTCAGCATTAATCAACAAAAAAAAACCCAGAAGAAATACTAAGGTGATCGCCGGCCACTAGCTCTAAGCTTCACTAAAAGACCCAGAATTTAGATAACATTGAGGCTGCAGCACACTCCGTTTACTAATAAAATGAATTAAAAGGGTAAAAAGCATAGTAACATACTATGTCAGTATGCTAGCCATACGAAAGGGAAAATAAGTGCGTCTTAAGTCTGGACTTGAAAGTCTCCACAGAATCTGACTGTTTTATTGATGCAGGGAGATCATTCCACAGAACAGGGGCACGATAAGAGAAAGCTCTGTGACCCACAGACTTTTTATTCACCCTACCAACACAAAGTAGACAACACAAAGCCTGGGCTGGTACGTAGGGTTTAATTAAGTCAGCTAGGTAGGGAGGTGCCAGTCTGTGAACAGTTTTGTAGATCTCAAATCAGCTCTCACAGGGACAGGAAGCCAGTGAAGAGATGCCAGAATGGGTGTAATGTGGTCGAACTTTCTGCTTCGTGTTAAAGGTCTGGCAGCAGTATTTTGAATCATTTGGAGACCCCTAATGCTGGACTGCGGTAAACCAGAAAATAAAACATTGCAGTAGTCCAATCGAGAAGAGATAAACGCATGAATCAGGGTCTCAGGCATCAGCCATGGACAGGATGGGAGGAATCTTCGCTATATTTCGCAGGTGGAAGAAAGCAAATAGTAAATAGACCGCACTTATATAGCGCTTTTCCATCTGCAACAGATGCTCAAAGCTCTTTACACAATAATACCTCACATTCACCCCGATGTGAGGGTACTGCCATGCAAGGTACTCCCTACACACTGGGAGCAACTATGGGAGTAAGGACCTTGCCGAAGGGCCCTTAGTGATTTTCCGGTCAGGCTGCAATTTGAACCGAGGAACCTCTGGTCTCAAGTCCAACACTTAACCACTACACCATCACCTCCCCAAAGCAGTCCTCGTAATATCTCTAATGTTGAGGTCAAAGGACAATGTAGGATCAAAAATTACCCCAAGGTTCTTCACTTTTCAGTGTGATATATGACACACGAGCCTAGGCTGAGTGTTAACTGCTCAAATTGATGCCAATGTCTCACTGGACCAAGAGCCATCATATCAGTCTTATCAGAGTTTAAAAGTAGGAAGTTGGTAGATATCCAGCTTCTCAGTGATGCAAGGCAGCATAGCAGTGAAAGGTAATCCCAAAGCACTGCAATATGTGCCCAAGGGGTGCTATATAAAGGGAGAAAAGCAGGTAGCCTAAGACGGACCCCTGTGGAGCCCCAAATTTCATGTCACTAAGGTTAGAGGTAGTGTGACTGTACAAAACACAGTGAGAATGACTGGTCAGGTTTGATGTCAACCATGCAAGGGCACTCCCAGTAATCCCAAAATGATTTTCCAGCCAATCAAGTAGAATATGATGATCTACGGTATCAAACACAGCACTGAGATCTAACAGCAGCAGAACCGTAGTGGTGTCCGAATCCATTGTAAGCAGGAGATCATTCACCACTTTAGTGAGAGCCGTCTCTGTGGAATGATATTTTCTAAAAGCAGACTGCAGTGGCTCAAAGAGATTATTCTCAGTAAGATCGTCTACAAGCTGCCGTGACACCACTTTTTCCAGAATTTTAGAGCAAAATGATAGATTTGATATCAGCTGATAGTTTTTCAATACACAAGGGTCAAGATTAGGTTTCTTAAGTAATGGTTTAATCACTGCAGATTTTAAACATTTAGGAACAGATCCAGAAGTTAGTGAGAGATTAATAATTTCCAGCACAGTCGGCCCAAGAGTGGACCACAGGTCCTTAAACAGTTTTGTTGGTATAGAATCAAATAAACAGGTAGAGCTTTTTGTAAACGTTAGGGGTTTCTTTTTCTATATTGACCATTAAATTTTCCCTTTTAATGTATGGTTGCAGCATAAAAAAAGCAACCCTGTCCAAGATTCAAGCTTCTTTACTATGGAAACCACCTGGACAACTGAGAGTCTTGATAGAAACATAAAAAAATTAACTGTCTACTGATTAAAAAAAAAAAAAAAATCACTGTATAATAGTGAATAGATCAGATCTGAGTCGTATTTCTAGCTTTCTGTGAGTAAAAGTTGTTGCTTGTTGTGAGCAATAATATGACTTTCTAGGATGAAGAATGAGAAAATATTATTTAATGAAGAAGAGAAAAAAAATGAATCTGTCCTAACAGTTTTTCACATACTGAGAGACCGTCGACTGTTTGTCATTAATAAGGGCCAGCACCTACCGACCTTACGAAAAATATTACTGGAAAACGTGACAAATGAGTATATTCAGACTTGCGACATCCATCATTAAAAAGAAAAAAAACACTTATACAAGGTCTATTAGAAAAGTATCCGACCTTATTATTTTTTTCAAAAACCATATGGATTTGAATCACGTGTTATTGTCATTTATTTATAAAGCGCCACATCACAACAAAGTTGCCTCAAGGTGCTTCACGCGAGTAAGGTCTAACCTTACCAACCACCAGAGCAACAACACAGGCAACAGTGGTAAGGAAAAAACTCCCTCTGATGATTTGAGGAAGAAACCTCAAGCAGACCAGACTCAAAGGGGTGACCCTCTGCTTGGGCCATGATACAGACACACTTAACAGTACAAATATACAGGAAATTTTGGGAGTTCATGGTCCACGGTCACAAATATTCGTTTTACTGGCTCCGCTAATGTGTTGCCTGTAAAAATCTGCGGCCAAAAAATCCAGTGTGAATGTCCGCAAATAACCAGACACAACAGGGTTATTCCTCAAGTACCATACTATGGCAGTATGCTAGCCATACGAACGGGAAAATAAGTGTGTCTTAAGTCTGGATTTATGATTTCCCTGAAATTTACTCCAAAATACTGAAATTCCAGAGGCTTTCTCATGAGTTCCGTAAAAGTATTCTTGAGGGTTTTGTTTATTTATTTATTTTAACTTTTTTTAAAAATAAAATATTCTCATTGTGACTGATCAGATAAGGGGCGTGGCCAATAACAGGTTGTTTCCATTTACAGCAACAGGCACAGAGAAGAGTTGTTTTTGAACTAAAAAGGCTTTTTGTAAGATGCTATTTTTTTTTTCAAGCGCAGTTGTTAACATCTTTTTTTTTTTAAGACATCCCGTGACCCATATTTACTTCTTGACCCCGGATGCCGGACTGTGGCTGCTCACTGCTGCTCCTAGTGGTTGGATTGTGTCTAACTGTGATTCAGATGGTTAAATGCAGAGGAAAACTGTCATTGTATGTCTTCATCAATGTACAATGACAGTAAAGACTTCTTATCTTATTCTAAAAGGTTATAAACTCACCCCTTTAACTGTAGCAGTGTTTGAGCGTCGCTGAATTTAAGCAGTGTGTCTGCTTTCATTACTTGCTGTTTTTCAGCACTATGCTCAACAACAACGCACATTAAATTAGTTATAAATGTTGCATTTACAGTTTAAAAATATATTGATTATTAATTGGGGGGAAAAGCTGTTGATAAATAGATGACTAACAGCTGATCAAATTAATATTTAAATATATTTAAAGGGTTTGAAGTCTTTCTTTATATCTGCAATGTTGGTCTACTGGGATTTTCACCCACAACCATCTCTAGGGTTTACAGAGAATGGTCCAGAAAAGAGAACAGGCAGACTGGTTGAATGGATGACTGTGTGATGCTGTCATGTCAATATGGATAAACAATTACGGTAGTTCTGAAGACAAAAAAGGGTCCAACCCGGTAATAGCAACGTGTACCTAATAAAGTGGCCAGTGTGTGTGTGTGTGTGAGTTTGGTCAAACTCTTTTGGTTCAGTGGCTTACATGGTTTCCCCCATCAACTCCCCTGACTGGTTTTTGTGCAGATTTGGCATTTTTGGATTAACATGCCTCCAGTTAAAGTTACTGGAACCTGACATTGGTCACTTACAGTAGTGTTCAGAATAATAGTAGTGCTATGTGACTAAAAAGATTAATCCAGGTTTTGAGTATATTTCTTATTGTTACATGGGAAACAAGGTACCAGTAGATTCAGTAGATTCTCACAAATCCAACAAGACCAAGCATTCATGATATGCACACTCTTAAGGCTATGAAATTGGGCTATTAGTAAAAAAAAAGTAGCAAAGGGGGTGTTCACAATAATAGTAGTGTGGCATTCAGTCAGTGAGTTCGTCAATTTTGTGGAACAAACAGGTGTGAATCAGGTGTCCCCTGTTTAAGGATGAAGCCAGCACCTGTTGAACATGCTTTTCTCTTTGAAAGCCTGAGGAAAATGGGACGTTCAAGACATTGTTCAGAAGAACAGCGTAGTTTGATTAAAAAGTTGATTGGAGAGGGGAAAACTTATACGCGGGTGCAAAAATTATAGGCTGTTTATCTTCAGTGATCTCCAATGCTTTAAAATGGACACACAAAAAAAAACAGACGTGTGGAAGAAAACTGAAAGCACCCATCAAAATGGATAGAAGAATAACCAGAATGGCAAAGGCTCACCCATTGATCAGCTCCAGGATGATCAAAGACAGTCTGGAGTTACCTGTAAGTGCTGTGACAGTTAGAAGACGCCTGTGTGAAGCTAATTTATTTGCAAGAATCCCCCGCAAAGTCCCTCTGTTAAATAAAAGACATGCAGAAGAGGTTACAATTTGCCAAAGAACACATCAACTGGCCTAAAGAGAAATGGAGGAATATTTTGTGGACTGATGAGAGTAAAATTCTTCTTTTTGGGTCCAAGGGCCGCAGACAGTTTGTGACACGACCCCCAAACTCTGAATTCAAGCCACAGTTCACAGTGAAGACAGTGAAGCATGGTGGTGCAAGCATCATGATATGGGCATGTTTCTCCTACTATGGTGTTGGGCCTATATATCACATACCAGGTATCATGGATCAGTTTGGATATGTCAGAATACTTGAAGAGGTCATGTTGCCTTATGCTGAAGAGGACATGCCCTTGAAATGGGTGTTTCAACAAGACAATGACCCCAAGCACACTAGTAAACCAGCAAAATCTTGGTTCCAAACCAACAAAATTAATGCCTCGCAGATGTGAAGAAATCATGAAAAACTGTGGTTATACAACTAAATACTACTATTATTGTGAACACCCCCTTTTCTACTTTTTTTTTTACTAATAGCCCAATTTCATAGCCTTAAGAGTGTGCATATCATGAATGCTTGGTCTTGTTGGATTTGTGAGAATCTACTGAATCTACTGGTACCTTGTTTCCCATGTAACAATAAGAAATATACTCAAAACCTGGATTAATCTTTTTAGTCACATAGCACTACTATTATTCTGAACACTACTATATAAAGAATGTAGAACTTAACTGGCAGGTGGAGAAATACTTTATTATTCTGTTTTTAGGATAATCGTTGCTTCTTGATTAACAACACGTACATGTGTCCCCACAATGAGAAATTTGATTGAACAATGGAGGAAGCTGGCTGGTGGTGGTGGGGGGTGGGATTTGGAAAGATGTGCTGCAGCAGTAAATTCTAAATCCAGCTACAGAAGGGAGGGACGCGCTGCTTTCATGTCCTAAAGCCATGATGGCGTCCACTGAAGACTTGTGTTTTTACACAGGTAGGCAGTTTGGGGACCATCTCCAAAAAAAAAAAAAAAAAAAGACATGGAAGGATTCAAAGGATGTTCCTCCTTTTTAATAATGTAACACATATTCTAATGTCTAAAAGTAAAACCTCCTCCTCATCCTTCCTGTTAATCTGAGCAGTAATTTATTCTGACCCCAGGCCATATTAGTATGCTAGCTCAGGGCAAAGCGGTTACAACAAGACCAAGTTAGCTTTAAAAAAAAAAACAAAAAAAACTTATGGCATATAAATAGAGTGAAAAGATCAGTCTGCAAAGAGGCAACAAAAATCAGGTGTGGGTTGAAACTAATTGGCTTTTATGTGTTTACTCGATTGTAATGGCTGAAAAACAACTTTTTTTTGCATTTATCTTGTTATTATGCAAATAAATCAATGCAACAGTATATTTCCTCTACAAAAAGTCTAACTACACTCAACAAAAATATAAACGCAACACTTTTGGTTTTGCTCCCATTTTGTATGAGATGAACTCAAAGATCTAAAACTTTTTCCACATACACAATATCACCATTTCCCTCAAATATTGTTCACAAACCAGTCTAAATCTGTGATAGTGAGCACTTCTCCTTTGAGTTCATCTCATACAAAATGGGAGCAAAACCAAAAGTGTTGCGTTTA
The DNA here is from genome assembly GCF_902500255.1 of Thalassophryne amazonica. Classification (NCBI taxonomy): domain Eukaryota; kingdom Metazoa; phylum Chordata; class Actinopteri; order Batrachoidiformes; family Batrachoididae; genus Thalassophryne; species Thalassophryne amazonica. The sequence goes on along the minus strand of NC_047109.1, from coordinate 116,522,606 downwards.
TATTTTTGTTGAGTGTATAAAGCATATATATATATACAGGCATCAGTGTTGCCAGATTGGAAATATGCAACTATCGTACCAAAACCTCAAAATTATCGTATTTTGGGAGAAATTATCGTACACAAACAAAACGCATACAATGTAGCTATTTTAGCGTTTTGTTTTTTTGTTTGTTTTTTTTCCATTGGTGACGGGGGTGGGCTAAGCTATGTATGTGCGCATGTGCAGCCAAAACAGTCCATATTACAGGTCAGTTGTCTCGGGCCCAGGGAAGGAGGGGCAGGGCCGAGAATTGGGAACTCATTACTTTGTATGGAGGGGGATGGGCTTTCAGATGACTTTGCCGGCCAAAGCTAGCAGCAGCCCTGTGTGTGGTGTGCCTTTGATGCCGCCTGAGTGCAACGCCTGCGAAATAATTCTTGGGTGTCAGAGAGAGATGCGTGTTTGGGCAACCAACTGAAATTATAGTACATTTTGGATTTTTCCCCATTATTCATCGTACAGAGGGCAAAACTATCATACAAATACGATAATTATCGTACATCTGGCAACACTGACAGGCATTCCAGAGTTATACTAAAGTAGCATTTGATGACCCCTTTTTTACTGGCATGTCAACACGAAATCAGTATATGAGCTATATGTGAGCTATTTGTTTATCCAATACTACTACTACTACTAAAACATAATAATAATAATAATAATAATAATAATGATGTCTTTGTGACTGTGCTGGCCAGTAGAATACCACACAGTTCCAAATGATTGTGCAATATTAAAATGATTTGTAAAACACAGTTGCTCATACTGGTACTCATTTTTTTTTTCTTCAAATAGTTTTTGAGGTCCTACAACTTGTACACTGGTGTGACTTTAATCCCCCCCCCCCCCCAACAACAACAAAAAAATCACACGTACATATTGTAGAACCCAAATATTTATCAGGTTTTCATGAGGCATTAAATGTACCTAAATCTTTTGCAGAATACTACATGTAAAATCTTCATGTTTAAGACAGTAGGGTGAACAAAGGTCATCGTTTTTGAGGTAAAGTAAATGTAAAATCTTATGTAAACCAACTGTAAGATATAATGCCACATGGATCCTCACAGCCACACATCGTTTTAAAATTTATGATCGATTGCATTTGAGCAGTGAAGTTTCATATTTTCACATGCGCCTGTGTCCACGTGTGGATATATTGGTGCCATTTTCCTGAAAAGCATTTGAGCAATGGGACTTTGTTACCAGCCATCAAACACACACTTCATTATGGGAGCCGTGATAACAAATACATTGTGTCGGATAATGACGACGGTGGTTCATATTGTTCATTACACGTCCGCGTGTCACATGGCACTTACAATTTATGCCTGTCTGTGCGCTTGTAACTTAGCTGGATTATTTATTTATTTATTTATTTTTGTCATTTTACAACATGTTTCAGCAAATTAATGTCTGAACCATTGGGAAGAAAAATATACCATCATTTGCCAACAGTGACAAACAATATATTTTGGATAATGATTGCATCTATTGGCTTGTGCATTTGTAAATGTGAAGTAATGAATTTCCATTGTGAGCAATGAAAGCAAACAGCGATATTATGTCACTTTGCTTGAATAGGCCGACTGTCATCCAAAGACAAACTGTAGCTGCAGAAGGGAAATAATAAATTTCATTTATAGTGCGAACCAGAAACTGTGCCGTATGTACTGCGTGCATATTTCTGGATTTTAATGTTGTTCAGACACGCTCGTGATGTCCTGTGCAGAAAGTGTGAGGTGTGACTGGCAGAGGCCTCCAGCGCGCCGGCTGCCTTTCTACTGGGAGGCCTGTCAAAGGTTTTGGGGTATTGGACTGAGTCGACGCCTGCCACACACGTGTCGCGCCTTCCCTCCCTGATCAGCCCTCCGGTTACGCAATCAACAGTGTTATTGCTGGGAAATGTATATATTTAATTTGTGAAACAGTGACAGTTTCGCTTGATTTATGGTACAAGGCAAGGTTTAATTAATTGAAAAATGCATATTACCCTGTGACTTAATTATTAGCTAATTAATCACTGGGTACTTGTTCCGTGTAACCCCTCCGTTTTCCCGTCTTTTCAGGCGTATTTGACACTTGAATTTCCTCCCAGGGTCATTTTTTGTTAGGTCGTGGTTTTTCTTTCTGAGTGGCTGTTGAGACGGAGAAGGCGCACTGTTGAAAGCCGCTGCTGGAGCTGCACAGCGCGCCAGTCGGGTGAAAATGCTGAAGTACAACTTTTAAAGTTTTGACATCAGTCAGAAGTGTCTCACAGACTCAACTGATGGATATAATTAAACACACTAAGGTTTTTAACACCTTGCTATTTGACATGTCTGCGTGTGATGTTTTTCTATGGTCTAATGTGAATGTGTGTGTGTGAAGTAGAGTGTCCATTGAGTGGTTTTATTGGGCGATTGTGTTCGCTTGTTGGAATAACAGGTTTATCGGTGGACTTGTCGATTTTAAAATCTCCCATCAGTCCTCCTTCGACATGCAAAGGTTTTCTCATTGTGGATCAGCGTCAGCTGTGTCATTTTGGTTGTCGTTGTGGTAGTCGCTCGTTGGTGAGGAAGATGGTTTCTTGGTCGACTCCTGGACGGGATTGTAGAATTCTAGAGATGTCTGTGTGTGTGGGTTTGTTTAACCTTGCACACTGACAAGCTCACAGTCCTTGACAGATCCTTACACTGGTCCAATGGCAGGGAAGTCCCAGACCATCGGGGTTTGAGGACCTGCTGCATCCTTCATCTGCCTTCACAGTCACTGGGTTACAAGCGATCACCTCCTACACCTCAGGACTTCTTGTTACCAGAGCTCTGTTAGCTGTGTCGTGTTCAGAGTTCCTGTTGGGCCTTAATGATTACCATCGCAGACACAGACACAAGGTCCCCACAATATTTCACCTCAACAGACAATCCCCTACTTGATCTGTTACCCAGACAAGGGGTTGGATTTTGAGACCCATTTTGGTTGTAGCTGATGCTTGATCCGTCATGTAGGTGCCTCAGTCTTGAAGACTGCAGCAGCTGGAGACAGTCAATGTGATGCCCATGTTTCAACTGGCTGTGGCAGGTAGATAGTTACTTTTTGGAGATGGGCTTGTCTGCTTGGGTGCCATCCAGGACCTAAGGTAGTTTTGTAGTGTGGTGGATGCGGCAATGCAGCACTTTCCCTTCCAAGCCAAGGTTCAACCCACACCTTCCTCTTCATCATGGTGTGAGCCAGGACTATGCTAATAATGCTGGACTCTCCCATCAGTTGCTAAATCACTAAAATCATCATCCATTCCTGCCATCATTTTTGATACTTAGAAATGCAGATGCAGAAGATTGAGCGACCGATAACTAGGCAGTGGATGTTTCTGAGTTGTACGATTGGTGTGACCATGTCGGGTCTTAAGAACAGGCCAAAAAAATTGTCCAATCAACAAATCTGTGCTCATTGAAATGCAGTTCTCACTGGACACGGGACCTCAGGAGGCATCTCGCACAGTACACTGCCTCAACATATTGTCCTCAGTGTAACTGAAACCTGCTACCACGCTGACCTCAGATGGCACAACCGTCACCCCGGAGCGCCGGCTGCTGCTTCTTAATGTACCACCTTAACTCTGCTTAGAAAGGCACGAGCACTAATGGGTATAAAGACTGACGCACATAAATACACACACAGACTCACAAATTAAGAGTGAACACTCGAAACTCTATACAAGGCACAACCGCTGGATTGTTGCATACATAGGAAGTCTTCACATCTCCTGTTTTTAACCTTGTAAAGCACAATTTGCTGGGGTGTAAGTTGAAACTTGGGGTCATGGTCAAAAGCCGTGAATAAACGTCTCTCTGTTACAGCTGTCAGTGGTTTGCCTCTCACCGGCGGAGAGCCTAAATAGAACCATTTATGTGAGCTGGTTTTCGACTGAAAACGCCGGGCAGGTTGATCGTGAGATCAAGGATTTCTTCCTCCAGAGCTTCTCCAGATATGGTAGAAAAATGTTAGGGAGCGGAGGTGTTTTTTTTTTTTTTTTTTTTTGTTTTTTTGGTTTTTTTTTTGCTGCAAGCATGGAAGTAAGGGGAGGAGGCGTGGCCAGTCTGCAAAAACACCTTCCCGCAAACAGCCGTCCACCGCAGCTACTGTCCACCCCTGTGTGTCCGCCTGGTAATGGTAAGCGTTTTAAACTATTAGAGGTGCTGTGAAAAAGCCATGTTTGACTGCAGAGCTGTCAGTCCGCAATGAGGCAGTTGGTGGTGGTGGTGGTGGTGGTGGGGTGGGGGGGGGGGGGGGGGGTGGTGTCTGTCATGGCTGTCACTCAATGGGAGGATGAGAAGTGTTTAGGTCTAATGGATTCCTCCAGGCGGACGGCTTACACGGCGGTTAGAAGTAAAATCGATGCGTTGTCATGAGCGAGTGAGGCATCATCAAACGAACAGGTGGACGGGGAGGCGAGGAGGCCTGCTTGGATAGTTATGTCTATATCTCTGTGTGTGTGATGGGGGGGGGAAATGGAGAAAGGAGACAGACAGATGCTCTGCTCAGCTTTACACGCCCAATGGGGCCTCTGCTATGATTGTAAGCATGAAAGGAGGCTCTGACCTCCATCATCTCTGTTGCCTTTATTTTCCGGTTTTCTTGGAATTGGACACGTGCGCGCGCACACACATACACACACGAGCTGGGTAGAGGGGCGTGTATCACGCTGACAGATGTCAAACATAATTTTGTATCAACAACCCTTTTTCACCCAACAGATTTCTGAGAACTTACACATTATGAAGCAGCTAAATTATTTAACATTGAGCCCAATTAGTCGGAGACGGAGCCGAGGTTTGAGCCAAAATCAGGAAAAGCTAGAATGGTATGGGCAATATGAACATGTTATTTTATGTTTTCTGCCATTAACTTTTTTTCATCTGTTCATTTCCTTCCATTCCTGCATTTCAGGCTTGCAACATATTTAAAATAAAGTTGGGACACAAAAGCATTTACCAATTTGTAATGTTACCATTACCACTCACAACGCCGAAAGGATGTTTTGGCATTGAGAATGTCCATCAATGAAGTGTTACAGGTGGTGTTATGTCCCATTCTTCCTGTAAACACGTCTTATAGTCTGTGACAGTACAGGGTCATCGTCATCATCATTGCAGTATTCATTTAAAAATTCCCCACATTTGGGAAGAGTTATGACTATGGGAAGGCCAGTCCAGTACCTGTACTCTCTTGTTCTGCAGCCATGCCTTTGTAATGTGTGCAGAATGTGGTTTTGCATTGCCTTGTTGAAAAATGCTTGGCCGTCTCTGGAAAGGTTGCATCTTGAAGGCATTAGATGTTGCTCTATAATAATGTACTTCTCTGCATTAATGCTGTTATCACAGAATTGTAAATTACCTTCGCCCAGGGCTCTGACATAAAATCATGTGTCACAAGACCAGACCATGACAGACTCTGGCTTTTGGACTTGTTGCTGATAATCGTCTGGGTGGTGGTTGGCTCTCACTGCGGTATTGTATCACTTCCTGTTAGCTGTCTGTTAGCTGTTTAATCTGCGCAGTTAGATTGATCTAGTTAACTAGATAACAATTTGTTTCACAGTGTAATCTTCACGTGCCTTAACTAAAGCACTCCCTCTGCTGAATCACCTCTAAATTATTTACACATTATTCACTTTGTGTGTTTTTAGGAATTCACTAGCTTAGCGCAGCTACTAGCTCTTAGCCGGTTTAGCATGGCGGCTTCTCCTGTCTCTCCCGCACTTTTCTGCTCTGGGTGTGAAATGTTTAATTATTCCTTGGCCTCCTTTAGCAGTAATGGTACTTGTAATAAGTGTAGCTTATTCATAGCTTTGGAGGCCAGGCTGGGCGAATTGGAGACTCGGCTCCGCACCGTGGAAAATTCTACAGCTAGCCAGGCCCCTGTAGTCGGTGCGGACCAAGGTAACTTAGCCGCTGTTAGTTCCCTTCCAGCAGATCCCGAGCAGCCGGGAAAGCAGGCCGACTGGGTGACTGTGAGGAGGAAGCGTAGCCCTAAACAGAATCCCCGTGTACACCGCCAACCCGTTCACATTTCTAACCGTTTTCCCCACTCGGCGATACACCCACCGAGGATCAAACTCTGGTTATTGGCGACTCTGTTTTGAGAAATGTGAAGTTAGCGACACCAGCAACCATAGTCAGTTGTCTTCTGGGGGCCAGAGCAGGCGACATTGAAGGAAATTTGAAACTGCTGGCTAAGGCTAAGCGTAAATTTGGTAATATTGTAATTCACGTCGGCAGTAATGACACCCGGTTACGCCAATCGGAGGTCACTAAAATTAACATTGAATCGGTGTGTAACTTTGCAAAAACAATGTCGGACTCTGTAGTTTTCTCTGGGCCCCTCCCCAATCGGACCGGGAGTGACATGTTTAGCCGTATGTTCTCCTTGAATTGCTGGCTGTCTGAGTGGTGTCCAAAAAATGAGGTGGGCTTCATAGATGATTGGCAAAGCTTCTGGGGAAAACCTGGTCTTGTTAGGAGAGACGGCATCCATCCCACTTTGGATGGAGCAGCTCTCATTTCTAGAAATCTGGCCAATTTTCTTAAATCCTCCAAACCGTGACTATCCAGGGTTGGGACCAGGAAGCAGAGTTGTAGTCTTACACACCTCTCTGCAGCTTCTCTCCCCCTGCCATCCCCTCATTACCCCATCCCCGTAGAGACGGTGCCTGCTCCCAGACCACCAACAACCAGTAAAAATCTATTTAAGCATAAAAATTCAAAAAGAAAAAATAATATAGCACCTTCAACTGCACCACAGACAAACAGTTAAATGTGGTCTATTAAACATTAGGTCTCTCTCTTCTAAGTCCCTGTTAGTAAATGATATAATAATGATCAACATATTGATTTATTCTGCCTTACAGAAACCTGGTTACAGCAGGATGAATATGTTAGTTTAAATGAGTCAACACCCCCGAGTCACACTAACTGACAGAACGCTCGTAGCACGGGCCGAGGCGGAGGATTAGCAGCAATCTTCCACTCCAGCTTATTAATTAATCAAAAACCCAGACAGAGCTTTAATTCATTTGAAAGCTTGACTTAGTCTTGTCTATCCAAATTGGAAGTCCCAAAAACCAGTTTTATTTGTTATTATCTATCGTCCACCTGGTCGTTACTGTGAGTTTCTCTGTGAATTTTCAGACCTTTTGTCTGACTTAGTGCTTAGCTCAGATAAGATAATTATAGTGGGCGATTTTAACATCCACACAGATGCTGAGAATGACAGCCTCAACACTGCATTTAATCTATTATTAGACTCAATTGGCTTTCTCAAAATGTAAATGAGTCCACCCACCACTTTAATCATATCTTAGATCTTGTTCTGACTTATGGTATGGAAATTGAAGACTTAACAGTATTCCCTGAAAACTCCCTTCTGTCTGATCATTTCTTAATAACAATTACATTTACTCTGATGGACTACCCAGCAGTTGGGAATAAGTTTCATTACACTAGAAGTCTTTCAGAAAACACTGTAACTAGGTTTAAGGATATGATTCCTTCTTTATGTTCTCTAATGCCATATACCAACACAGTGCAGAGTAGCAACCTAAACTCTGTAAGTGAGATAGAGTATCTCATCAATAGTTTTACATCCTCATTGAAGACAACTTTGGATGCTGTAGCTCCTCTGAAAAAGAGAGCTTTAAATCAGAAGTGCCTGACTCCGTGGTATAACTCACAAACTCACAGCTTAAAGCAGATAACCCGTAAGTTGGAGAGGAAATGGTGTCTCACTAATTTAGAAGATCTTCACTTAGCCTGGAAAAAGAGTCTGTTGCTCTATAAAAAAGCCCTCCGTAAAGCTAGGACATCTTACTACTCATCACTAATTGAAGAAAATAAGAACACCAGGTTTCTTTTCAGCACTGTAGCCAGGCTGACAAAGCGTCAGAGCTCTGTTGAGCCAAGTATTCCTTTAACTTTAACTAGTAATGACTTCATGACTTTCTTTGCTAATAAAATTTTAACTATTAGAGAAAAAATTACTCATAAACATCCCAAAGACGTATCGTTATCTTTGGCTGCTTTCAGTGATGCCGGTATTTGGTTTCTCTCTGATTGTTCTGTCTGAGTTATTTTCATTAGTTACTTCCTCCAAACCATCAACATGTCTATTAGACCC